>NC_089493.1:97138235-97438235 GCF_036850765.1 Saccopteryx bilineata
ATAAAGCCCATCCAATAATTATCCCTAGTATATTCATGTTCTACCTTTTTCTTTTGCAATCCCATTCCACACCCCGATAAAGCATAATCTGCATTTTTCAATTATTCCAAATTCCCCTTCTCCTTAAAGATGGCTACAGTATTTCTGATTTAGAGATAGAGGCAACAAGTTTGTTGGTCTTTTTGCTTCATAAATAAACCTCTCCGTTTAGAATAATAATTACCATGGTAACCCTAACAGCTTAGAAATTGTTCAAGCATGCAGTTTCTAGGGAGAAAAAAAAATCTCAGCATCTCTGAAGCTTGTTTAACCCTTTGTGATTCTGTGTTCATTTTTTTTTAGATAGTAGAGGCAATTTGGTTTAACTTTTTTGTCAAAATAGATAAGAAACCTTTTCACTGGTGGCATCAAAAAAAGATAGAAGTGAACAGAATGAAAAAATAATATATTTAATAGTAATCTAATCTCACTTAAAGAAGTGCAAGCCAAATATGGCCTTTGTAAAAGCATTTAGCTCAGACAGAGCACTCTCACACATCTCAGCACTGAGATGAGGGCATGAGTAATGAATAGCGCAGTCAGTATGCAGTCGATGGGGAGGTTGTACCAAGAGCCATTCAGTCTCTTCTCCTTTCCTTGTGTGGCATAAAGCTCAAATCATATAGGAAATGAACAATCTTGGTAGCACAATTTGGCTGTAATTGTACCTCAGTGGAAGTCAGAGGTTGGAACAGTTCCCATGACTTCTCTGCCTTTTCCTCTTACCTCACTCTGCCTAATGGCATGTTGCCTGCAGCACCAAATGTGAGAGCCAAATCAAAGCCTGAAACATTTGCTGCACATGCTGTTTAATAGGAGCAGATACACACCTCCTAGAAAAGTACAATTCCCCCTGAACAAATAGTGAATTGGGTTTGCACAGCCATATTAGAATATTAGGATGAACTGTCAGCTAATCTAATAGACTATATGCATAAAACTCTTAAAAAATATTGGATATTCTTGCTAGCATTGCTTTTTAGTGGTTAGAAGAAGAAATCTTGTTCTGAATTCCTCTTCAGTTAAAACTGCCTTCTCTTGGTGCATTTGTAAAACCAGTTAGCCCAATATCAGAGGAAGAAATGAAAAATTATGCTGTCCCCATACAAGTGCATTCATCTTGTCTTCGAGTAAACCCTGATTCATGAACCTCCTTGGTTAATATCTCAGAATATATTTTTCCTTAGTTATTTTACTCCATTGTTTAAAATTTTATTATATAATTTAAACTGTATTGTCTGTGAACTGTATTGCTCATCTGGTGGATTTGTTCTGTCGGTAATATTACTTCTTTTTGTGTGTCTATTAAAATTTTAATAAAAGTTTCACTAGTAGGCAAACCGGCAGTAGTTTCAGAAAATTGTTTAGTACATGTCCCTTATGTTGATGAAGATGTAGGCAGAGGAGGGAGAAGATGGAGAGATCTAATGTGAGCCCAGAATTCTAACAAAGACTTGAAGATGGTAATTATTATTATTATTTTATATGATCATTTTCTTCTTCTAGATATTCATTCATGAAGGAAAAAAAAAACCTAATGGGAGGAATAGCCAAGCCATTTTTCCCTCACAACCCCTTTATCTTCCCATCAAATCTTGATGTTCATACTGGGCAATGAGCCTCTGAAAATAATGGTTTGTGGCCTTGGTAACTGAAGGCAAGAAGCAATATAACCATTGCCGGATCTCATGATGGGAATGAAATAAACTTCTGTCACTACTTTTTATCTTCCTTCCCAATTCTTTCACACCTTCAAATCATTTTTCACTTTCCAGCCTTTAGTATTGCACTTTATTATTTCTTTTTTCCAAAAATATTGTGCCAAGGTCTATAGCCAGAGGAAAAGCCTGTAGTGGACTAAAGATTCTTTCTCAAAACTGTTTTAAGAGGGCTTCTTGCATTCTTTTGGCTTGAAGCTTAAATGACTCTAAATTCATGAGACCAACCTACACAGCTTTAATCTTCATGTTGAGAGAAAAATGGTCTGGTAACAGCATCTTCCCAAAATGACCCAAAAATCCCTTTGGCTAGTGTTTAACCCTCCTTTTCATCACCTCCTAGCCCTTCTCCACTCCCCATAGTGTAGCTGTCTCTATTCATAAATATTGTTATCTCAGTTATCTTGAATGTAGTAAATTTAAAGAGTTTTTACTATATCGGGACACACTGTATACTTTCCCATAGTGTCTCCAGGAGACCTCAACTGGGGAGGCACCAAAGAAGGTTGTGCCTTCAAGTCTCCTTTCCTTCTCCCTGCCATAGTGTCTCAACTTCCACTGTTATATATATAGGTCCAATCTTGAGCCCATACTTTGAAGATACTATTTCTTACTATATGGCTTCCTGTCTTAAAATTTCCCTTCTGCAGCTAGAAAAAGAAAAGGCACTGAGATAGCTATGTGTAATAAGTGTCTGTGAATGCCTGCATCTGAACTCACTTTCTTTCTGTGACATGTGGCTTAAACAGAGTAAAAAGGAAAGAGTATTTGTCACTGGAAAAATTAGGAAAGCTATTATGGCTATTTTAGAGCAACAGACATTCTCAGGAGAAGGTATTGTTAGGTGAAACACCTCCATGAGAACAATAAAGGGACTTATGGAGACAATGTTTGCAAGCACAGAGAAAAGAAGTCTAGAAAGGGGTCTCTTGAGAGTGACGTCACGGAAATGGCGCCGTGAGCAGCACGTCCGACAGATCTCCCCTAAATCACAACAAATTTATCAACTAGAAACAGAAAAATGTATCCTCGGAGCATTCCGGAGTTCCACACAAACTGAAAGCGAAAGGACTGTTATCACTTGAATCTGAGAGACGAGGGTGTGGAGGAAGCTACTGCAGCGACGTTCATTCAAGCCGCGAGGGAGTGCGCCTGTGGTGAGTCAGCCCACACTCAGGAGCCCTGAGCAGCCGCGGGTGTGCGCCCGGTTCGGTTGCAGAGCGAGCACCGCCCACACTCAGGAGCAGCGAGCAGCCGCCGGCGCAGGCCTGGTCCGGTTGCAGAGCGAGCACCGCTAACGTTCCCAGCGGCCCGCGCACTGCGAGTGAGAGTCGCCAGCCACTGGTGCCTGGAGCACCCCATTCGCGCGCGTGCCCTGGGCATTCCACACGCCCAGAGCACCTTACTGGCCCACACACCCAGGGTGCCCCATTATCCTGTGCCTGGTGTGATTCAGCCACCAGCAGCAGGGCGAGTGGGAGAGGCACCAGGGTGGTCTTCTACTTGGGAGATTCTCTCCGTGGACGGGGCACCTCACCCAGCCATTCAAGCTAACAATCAAGCGTTGCGGGAGGGGCGCGCGCAGGCAGCCTAAAATACCTTCGGGAGCACAGCTGCGACCCAATCACTGAAATTAGCTTAACCCATGAAATCTGCGCACCCTCGGTTCTAATTGATAAGATCTCTCTCAGTTCAGCAACCCAAGACAAGAGGCGTGATATTTTTTAGTGCCTCTCGCTAAAGGGGCGGGGGCAACTTCTGATTGATAGAGCCTCCATATTCAGGGATAAACGCTAACAAGAGGGACTTGGCAGATAATAAGATCTATACTACACTAGTCGCAAGCAGAGACTAGTGCCTCTTCTTCCCAGCCAAAACAGGCTACAAAGTGTGGAAAGCCTGGGTTGAGAGGTCCAACTGAATGCTAGGTGCTGAACAGTCACCTTGACAACAATTGACTCCCACCCCCGCCTGATTACACTGGAGGCCCTGACTGCCAGAGCCTTTCCCAAAGCCTTGCACTGAGTGGGGATAGAGTGGGGATTTCCCAGCTCTTTGAGCCTCTTACTCCCCAGGCAGAAGCAGTTGCAGCCTTATAGCTGGATCACCAGGCTGCTAATTCAGGAAGGGGGGACTAGGAGAGAGACTCCAGGAAAGCAAACTCTCTCATCGTTGGACCCTGCAAACACCAACAAGCCTTGACTACCAGCAAGACTAAAGCCAATTATATGACATTGCCATAGAATCCCATCAACTGCAAATCCCTACCTAAGTGTGACACAGGGACAGAACCTGGGGTACAGAGTCACCAACCAGGAAGAGGGAGAGAAAAGAAAAAGGAAGAAGTTAACCTCTCAAAATCAAGAAAAATCCACAGACTTTACAACTTGTTCCACTAATTTTTTTGTTGTTGTTGTTTGTTTCTTCTATCTTATTGCCTTTATTTCCTCCACCTCGGTCCTTCTATTCTCTGCCCATCTTATGCTTCCCTTTTCTTGAACTACACTACCCATAAGTGTTACATTTTATTTCTCTTCTTCATCCTCACTCTCCTTTAAGGTTATACTCCAAAACACTTAACTCTCACTCTCTCCTCTTTTGTTTTTTTTTGATTTGCTCTATTTTGTTTTTTTCTCTTCCTTTTTTATTTCTTCCTTCGTTTTTCTCTTTTTCTTATTTTTTCCTTTCTATTTGTTTTTTCTTTTCTTGTTTTACTTTCCTCCCATTTAATGCTCAATCACAAACAAATTAGTTAATTTGGGACTCAAGGCTTTTTTTTGGCTTTATTTTTCTTTTTTGCTTTTGTTTTTGTTTTTTTCTTGTCTGTTTATTTTTGTGGCATTTTGGGTCCTCCCAACCCAAGGTCTCCATTGTAGTTAGTCTTCGCTCCACTTAATACAACAGATTTTTACTTATTATTTTTATTTTTTTCTTCTTTATTATTCTTTTTTTGGTCCTTTTTTCTGGTTCCCTCTTATCCCTCTCATTATATCTCTTAGTTGACCATCACTTACAAGCAAATCATCTTATGATTGTCTAAAATTTTCTTCCATTTTTTTTTTTTTTTTGCATTTAGTAGGTCCCTACTCCCTTTTTTTGCCCCTTGAACTCTTCACCCCAAATCAGGCCCTCCATTATAGGCACAATATTTCCCTGAGGAGGGGAGAGGAGGGAAAGAGAAGAAAAAAAAGAGGGGGAAATAATAAATTATTACTGGTTTTTTTTTGTGGGGTGTTTTACCTTTTTTTTTTTTTTTTTTTTTACTTTTTACTCTTTATTAATTCTAATTAGTGCTATCAACAAGACCACCCTGAGATGCCAATAAGAAAGAGGAAATTAAATATTATGGATACAAAAGAAAGAGAGGTAACACAAATAGATGTGGAAAAATCTATGGAGAAAAGACTTAACATTTTGGAAGCCTTGGAGCTAAATGACAGAGAATTTAAAATAGAAATCTTAAAAATACTCAGAGATATACAAGAAAACACAGAAAGGCAATATAGGGAGATCAGAAAACAACTCAATGAACACAAAGAATATATTACCAAGGAAATTGAAACTATTAAAACAAATCAAACAGAAATGAAAAACTCAATTCACGAGCTGAAAAACGAGGTAACAAGCTTAGCTAACAGAAGAGCCCAGATTGAGGATAGGATTAGTGAAATAGAAGACAAACAACTTGAGGCACAACAGAGAGAAGAAGAAAGAGACTCAAAAATAATAAAAAACGAGAAAGCCCTACAGGAATTGTCTGACTCAATCAGAAAGAATAACATAAGAATAATAGGTATATCAGAGGGAGAAGAGAAAGAAAATGGAATGGAGAATATACTCAAAAAAATAATAGACGAGAACTTCCCAAGCCTGTGGAAAGAACTAAAGCCTCAAATTCAAGAAGCAAACAGAACACCGAGTTTTCTTAACCCCAAAAAACCCACTCCAAGGCACATCATAATAAAGATGACACAAACCAATGACAAAGAAAAAATTCTCAAGGCAGCCAGGGAAAAGAAGAGTACAACATATAAAGGAAGGCCTATTAGATTATCATCAGATTTCTCAGCAGAAACTCTACAAGCTAGAAGAGAGTGGACCCCAATATTTAAAGCCCTGAAAGAGAGGAACTTTCAGCCAAGAATACTATACCCATCAAAGCTATCCTTCAAGTATGAAGGAGATATAAAAACATTCACAAATACAGAAAAGATGAGAGAATTTATCAACAGATAGCCCCCACTCCAGGAAATACTAAAGGGGGTTTTCCAACCAGATTCAAAGAACAAAAGAAAACAACACCACAAGTAACAGCTCCACCAAGAACATAATAAAACCAAACTTAAACTGTGACAACAAAGGAAAAAAAGGGGGGAGAGGATGGAGATTAACAGTAGCAAAGGACGATGAAGTGCAGAAATACTTATAAGATAGGATACTACAATGAATATGGTAGGTACCCTTTTCATTACTTAATGGTAACCACCCTTGAAAAAACCACCACAAAAACACTTGACTTAAAAAAGGTAGCAACAGAGGAAAGAAGTATGGAACACAAACAAACAAAAACAAATGATAGAAAAACAAAAGAGAAGAATCAAACTAGATACAAAACTAACAGAAAGCAATCTATAAAATGGCAGTAAGGAACCCACAAGTGTCAATAATTACACTAAATGTAAATGGATTAAACTTACCAATAAAAAGACACAGAGTAGCAGAATGGATTAAAAAAGAAAATCCAACTATATGCTGCCTACAAGAAACACATCTAAGCAACAAGGATAAAAACAAATTCAAAGTGAAAGGCTGGAAAACAATACTCCAAGCAAACAACACCCAAAAAAAAGCAGGCGTAGCAATACTCATATCTAATAATGCTGACTACAAGACAGAAAAAGTTCTCAGAGACAAAAATGGTCATTTCATAATGATTAAGGGGAAGTTGAATCAAGAAGACATAACAATCCTTAATATATATGCACCAAACCAAGGAGCACCAAAATATATAAGACAGCTACTTATTGACCTTAAAACAAAAACTAACAAAAATACAATCATACTTGGAGACCTCAATACACCGCTGATGGCTCTAGATCGGTCATCCAAACAGAGAATCAATAAAGATATAGTGGCCTTAAACGAAATACTAGAACACCTGGATATGATAGACATCTACAGGACACTTCACCCCAAAGCGACAGAGTATACATTTTTCTCTAGTGTACATGGAACATTCTCAAGAATTGACCATATGTTGGGCCACAAAGACAATATCAGCAAATTTAGAAAAATTGAAATTGTACCAAGCATATTTTCTGATCATAAAGCCTTGAAACTAGAATTCAACTGCAAAAAAGAGGGGGAAAAACCCACAAAAATGTGGAAACTAAACAACATACTTCTAAAAAATGAATGGGTCAAAGAAGAAATAAGTGCAGAGATCAAAAGATATATACAGACAAATGAAAATGAAAAAACGACATATCAGAATCTCTGGGATGCAGCAAAAGCAGTAATAAGAGGAAAGTTCATATCACTTCAGGCCTATATGAACAAACAAGAGAGAGCCGAAGTAAACCACTTAACTTCACACCTTAAGGAACTAGAAAAAGAAGAACAAAGACAACCCAAAACCAGCCGAAGAAAGGAGATAATAAAAATCAGAGCAGAAATAAATGAAATAGAGAACAGAAAAACTATAGAAAAAATCAATAAAACAAGGACCTGGTTCTTTGAAAAGATCAACAAAATTGACAAACCCTTGGCAAGACTCACTAAGGAAAAAAGGCACAGGACTCAAATAAATAAAATCCAAAATGAAAGAGGAGAGATCACCACAGACATCATAGATATACAAAGAATTATTGTAGAATACTATGAAAAATTATATGCCACCAAATACAACAATCTAGAAGAAATGGATAAATTCCTAGAACAATACAACCTTCCTAGACTGAGTCATGAAGAAGCAGAAAGCCTAAACAGACCAATCAGCAGGGAGGAAATAGAAAAAAACTATTAAAAACCTCCCCAAAAATAAAAGTCCAGGCCCAGACGGTTATACTAGTGAATTCTATCAAACATTCAAAGAAGACTTGGTTCCTATTCTACTCAAAGTCTTCCAAAAAATTGAAGAAGAAGCAATACTTCCAAACACATTTTATGAGGCCAACATAACCCTCATACCAAAACCTGGCAAGGATGGCACAAAGAAGGAAAACTACAGACCAATATCTCTAATGAATACAGATGCTAAAATACTAAACAAAATACTGGCAAACCGAATACAACAACATATTAAAAAAATAATACATCATGATCAAGTGGGATTCATCCCAGAATCTCAAGGATGGTTCAACATACGCAAAACGGTTAACGTAATACACCATATCAACAAAACAAAGAACAAAAACCACATGATCTTATCAATAGATGCAGAAAAGGCTTTTGATAAAATACAACACAATTTTATGTTTAAGACTCTCAACAAAATGGGTATAGAAGGAAAATATCTCAACATGATAAAGGCCATATATGATAAACCATCAGCCAACATCCTATTAAACGGCATAAAACTGAGGACTTTCTACCTTAAATCAGGAACAAGACAGGGTTGTCCACTCTCTCCACTCTTATTTAACGTGGTGCTAGAAGTTCTGGCCAGAGCAATCAGACAAGACAAAGAAATAAAAGGCATCCATATCGGAAAAGAAGAAGTAAAGGTATCACTTTTTGCTGATGATATGATGCTATACATCGAAAACCCGAAGGACTCCACAAAAAGATTATTAGAAACAATAAACCAATACAGTAAGTTCACAGGATACAAAATTAACTTACAAAAGTCCATAGCCTTTCTATATGCCAACAATGAAATATTAGAAAACGAACTCAAAAAAATAATCCCCTTCATGATTGCAACAAAAAAAATAAAATACCTAGGAATAAACATAACAAAGAATGTAAAGGACCTATATAATGAAAATTACAAAGCATTGTTAAGGGAAATCGAAAAAGATACAATGAGATGGAAAAATATTCCTTGTTCTTGGATAAGAAGAATAAATATAATCAAAATGGCCATATTACCCAAAGCAATATACAAATTTAATGCAATTTCCATCAAAATCCCTATGAGATTTTTTAAAGAAATGGAACAAAAAATCATCAGATTTATATGGAACTATAAAAAACCCCGAATAGCCAAAACAATCCTAAGGAAAAAGAATGAAGCTGGGGGCATTACAATACCTGACTTCAAACTATATTATAGGGCCACGATAATCAAAACAGCATGGTATTGGCAGAAAAATAGACACTCAGACCAATGGAACTGAATAGAAAGCCCAGAAATAAAACCACATATATATGGTCAAATAATCTTTGATAAAGGGGCCAACAACATACAATGGAGAAAAGAAAGCCTCTTCAACAAATGGTGTTGGGAAAACTGGAAAGCCACATGCAAAAGAATGAAACTCGACTACAGCCTGTCCCCGTGTACTAAAATTAATTCAAAATGGATCAAAGACCTAAATATAAGACCTGAAACAATAAAGTACATAGAAGAAGACATAGGTACTAAAATCATGGACCTGGGTTTTAAAGAACATTTTATGAACTTGACTCCAATGGCAAGAGAAGTGAAGGCAAAGATAAATGAATGGGACTACATCAGAATAAAAAGTTTTTGCTCAGCAAGAGAAACTGATAGCAAAATAAACAGATAGCCAACTAAATGGGAAATTATATTTACAAACAACAGCTCAGATAAGGGCCTAATATCCAAAATTTACAAAGAACTCATAAAACTCAACAACAAACAAATAAACAATCCCATAAAAAAATGGGAAGAGGGCATGAACAGACACTTCTCCCAGTAAGAGATACAAATGGCCAACAGATATATGAAAAGATGCTCAGCTTCATTAGTTATTAGAGAAATACAAATCAAAACTACAATGAGATACCACCTCACCCCTGTTAGATTAGCTATCATCATCAAGACGGGTAATAGCAAATGTTGGAGAGGCTGTGGAGAAAAAGGAACCCTCATTCACTGTTGGTGGGACTGTAAAGTAGTACAACCATTATGGAGGAAAGTATGGTGGTTCCTCAAAAAACTGCAAATAGAACTACCTTATGACCCAGCAATCCCTCTACTGGGTATATACCCCAAAACCTCAGAAACATTGATACGTGAAGACACATGTAGCCCCATGTTCATTGCAGCACTGTTCACAGTGGCCAAGACATGGAAACAACCAAAAAGCCCTTCAATAGAAGACTGGATAAAGAAGATGTGGCACATATACACTATGGAATACTACTCAGCCATAAGAAATGATGACATCAGGTCATTTACAGCAAAATGGTGGGATCTTGATAACATTATAAGGAGTGAAATAAGTAAATCAGAAAAAAACAAGAACTACATGATTCCATACATTGGTGGAACATAAAAATGAGACTAAGAGACATGGACAAGAGTGTGGTGGTTACCAGGGGTGGGGGGAGGGAGGACATGGGAGGGAGGGAGGGAGAGAGTTAGGGGGAGGGGGAGGGGCACAGAGAACTAGATAGAGGGTGGCGGAGGACAATCTGACTTTGGGTGAGGGGTACGCAACATAATTTAATGACAAAATAACCTAGACATGTTTTCTTTGAATATATGTACCCTGATTTATTAATGTCATCCCATTACCATTAATAAAAATTTATTAAAAAAAAAAAAGAAGTCTAGAAAGGAGATGCGATAGCAGATGAAATTTTAAAAAACTTACTTCCTCATCCTATTACCCAGGGCGTGGGGTTTGTCTGGACACTACACAGAGCACCCATTGATATACATTTAAACTATACCTTCTATCCTATGTATTTTAAACCTTATAATCTAATCATCACATTTTGGAAATGGATTTGGAATTAATGGAACCACTAGATAAAAATGTATTATGCAAGATCACACAAACAGAATTTGACTTAAAAATATGTCCAAGATTTGAAATTATCTTCTAATATGTTGAATGTCAATTATACCTGTATTAGAAAAAAAATTCTCTGAGTTTTCATCAGGTTTACTTTTACCTCTTACTGCTCCCTGTGGTGTTCGCTCTGACCACATATTTGACAGACAGATATCCAGTCAAACCCTCCTCCTATTCAGTTGAGGTGATTTTTTTTCTTTCATAAAATATGCTGTCTTTATGAAACACCCAGACCTGTGTTTACTTTGTAAGGCAATGAGTTCAAGAAAAACCCAGCTGAGCTACACAACCTTCACTGCTGTGGTAGTTGCATTTTATATCAAATAATCCTCTAATATTCTCTTTATCCTTCAGTAGCTCATTCTCAGTAGAATCCACACTCCCTTGTGTTAAATTATTAATGGCTTCCCTTGTGGGTGACTTCTGGTTCTGATTTCATCATAATTTAGACTCTTCATTTTATATCAGTAAAATCGTCTAGAATGACATCCTAGAATAACATCAAGGCCCTTGGCTAGAGATCCTTGATGAGTGCAAGAAACAAAGTGTATGTTCACATAAGGCTCTTTCTTTCTCTCTTGTTCTTTAATTCTTTTTTTCTCTCTTTCTGGTTATTGGTATTTTGGTTTCTCTCTCTCTCTCTTTCTCTCTCTCCCATTCTGCTTGTAATGTTTCTGTTGTTTCTTAAAACATACTCCAGAGATTCTATAACATATTTGTGTTATTTTTTTTCTATGCTTTTACAGGTTTGTACATCATTGTTCTGTAAATGTTAGCTATCTCAACCTTTGAGAACGGGAGAAAATATTTAGCACAATACCTTTTTTCTGGTTCTTTAGGCAGTGATTTTATTTTATTTCATTTTTTGCTTGAAGGAGTCTGTGTAGATAGTGACCTTACTTTAATAGAGTATACAGATTTCTACAGTTTTCATAATAAGCATCCATACTTTGGAGTGACCTTCTATGGAATGCAGTACAGAAACTATTTATTCTTCTCAATGTTCTCTCAAAAGCTGAAGTTACTTATTCTTTATATGCCCTGGTAACTATTAGAGTTGATGCAGGGTACTCAAATATTCTGTTTTTCTAAACCACCGTTTAATACTGTTCTTCTGATAGAGAAGTCTAGATCCACAATGCCATATTCTGTGACCAACACAATAGACTGGTTGAAAGAAGCAAGGGCTAACCCTGATGGTCAGGCATATTTGCCCCCATAAAGACTCTCATATCCATTTTCCCACTGAAGTTCTTGTTCTGAGTTCCTTCAATGGCAAGCCTAGATGGGAATACGACAAGACCACCATTAGTTAGTCTTTTAGTTATAGTGATTATACAGCTAATCCTCCAAATCAAGACACTTTGAAGGCTATTAATAATATATACTAGGAAAACATGTAGAAACTTGGATTATCCTAGGTAAACTGGGATATATAATCACTTAGTTGTTTGGTATAATTAATAGTCTATTCCCTTTCACTCAAAGTGTTCCTATTTTGGACAATAGTGGTTCCCAAGCTTTTTGTTCTCAGCTCCTTAACCCCATTAAATTTTAATTAGGACTCAAAATTGCTTTTGTTTATGTAAAGCAAAAAGAGAAAGAGCTCACTGATGATGATTCTGAAGGACAATATAATATAAGTAAGACAAGTAACAAGTACGTGCTATACCCAAACTGCTTTCTATTCATAAAAAGCATTTTATCTCTCAGCATTTCCATGTCATAAATTAAAACTGAGACATTTAAAATATATATTTACTAATTTATTTAGAAATAAAAATAAATATATTACATGTTTATATATATAACATTTTCACAAATATGTTATTTTCTAAAACTAATTAGTGAGGTGACATTGTTTTACATTTTTGGAAATCTTTTTAATGTCTGGCTTAATAGAAGACAGCTGGATTCTTATGTTTGTTTCAAGATTCAATCTGTTGTGATACCACATGTTGTATAATTTTTGGAAAACTCCCATGAGAAAATAAGAGTGAAAAAAAAAAGCAAATAACATCATAGTACTATTATGAAAATAGTTTGACCTTCCAGACTCCCTGACTACACTTTGAGAACTTCAGGACTATATTCTTTTTTTTACTTATGGGCAAAAAAAGGCTACTTCACAAAGCTAACCAGAATTGGCAAAACCACATGTATCTTTTTTTGTTATTTTCTCTGCCTAGAACACACACACACCTTCATCTTTAGTTGGCCATTTCCTTTCATTCATGTTTCAACAGGACAGTCTCTCCTGATCTCTGGAAAACCAGATTAGAGTCTTTGGCTGTTTGTTATGAAGGAACACTGTGCATTCCTCATCATAGTACTTCCTTTAATTTCACATTATTGCTAATAGAAATATCTGTCTACTCCACAGACAGTAAATATCAAGACGGTGAAGACCAGGTTTCTATCCTTGTGAACACAGCACCTTACATTGCTCAGCCATCTTGACATCTCTATCCATATCCTTTCAGGGTTGTGTTCCTACCACTAGAACGATGCCTGACACAGAGCAGAAGTTTAACAAATATTTCATGTTCAAATTATTGTTGAGTGAACCAATTAAGAATATGCCTAAACTTCATATTCGAAAGCCAAGTCATCGGTTTGTGACCAAACAGAGACAAGGCTACTGTCTGTGACAGAATAAAACCAAGTAAATATAAATCTCACAATTTTAGTTTAAGTTATACTAAACACTGAAATACAGACTTGATTATAATAAGGACAAAAAGGAAAGCAGATCAAAGATTGTAGAAATCATAAGATTTGGCTTCCTCAAAGCTTTTTTTGAATATAAAACAGTACACAGTTATTACTTATATTACACTGTCCTTCAGTAGCTCATTTTCAGTGAACTCTTCCTCTTCTGAATTACTGTACTATCAGGTGTTTTATATCACTAAAGATCCTTTTCACATATTGCCCATATACTGTCATTATTTTTCATGAGCTTTGTCATATCCTTTAGTAGATAATAAATTTGAAAGCTTATGCTCTGTGCCTTATAATTTTTTTTCTCGCCTTAATACCTATCTAGGACAAAATCCTGCACACAGTAGGCACTGCCAAATAAGCATAGATGATGCAGAAGTATATATTAAAACACCAGATTGCATCAAGTTTACCTAATTTTTTAAAAACAGAACAGCAAAAATTTATAGACTACCCAAAAGTTGGAGACAAAAAACATCTGTTCTTGGAACCTTGCTATGTACCCTAACTAAGGCTTGTTGTGATAAATTCCTAACCTTTAGAAAATTTGCTACCCATGAGTATTCATGAGAGAACAGAGCTCCAACCCTACAGTATATTTTCAGCCTCGGGGTTTAGCCTATCTCATCCTCTTTGAGTTATGGGTCCCCATTCTTTTACTCAGATTTATGAATTCAGACAGCATCATAGGAGGTTGGTACAGCATATAAATCAAATAACAAAGGCATGTGGGACAAGCTGAAAAATTATCATTGTCCCTTTGCACACTTCACAATGTCAGATTGAAAGTATGTCTAATAGTATAGAAGCTTGAAAGAGTTAATACGACTCATGAAGTGCCTAACTTTTTTAGGTGAGTTTCACTTACACACAAGAAAAAGAGTGGTTTCACATATATATTTCTGCACTCAATAATAAATCTGTAGCCCAACTGCATAATATACACATGTAATTCTATTTATTAGAAAATGGTGTGAGACTAAACCTTCTCCAAGTTTTCTTCTAGTTCTAAAATTCTACAATTCAATGAAGAATATTAAATGTTTGATATCACTTAACAACAGTGGCCCTGAGAGCATTAAAAGCAATTTTCCTCATTAAAAATAATAACATTTAGATTTTTCAATGGGCTTCCATTCTTCAGAGAATAAACAGTGATAAATATCAACAAAGAAAAGTATTATCTTTACACCAACAGATTTTGAATAGTCTATATCAACATAACTCTGCATATGTGTGGCACACATACTAGTTTTTTATCAAAGACTTATGCTCTAATTTATGGTTTTAGAACCGTTACTGAGAACTAATTGCCCAGACAGTGTTTATAAATCCAAGTTCCTCTTGCATCTGAGTGGCCAATGGAATATAGTCATACAACCATAGCTAATAAAATCTAGGCTTAAAGATGTCCAGCACTATCTACAAATATTGATCAACTTACGACCTATGCAACTTACGACCAATCGACTTTACAACCACAATCGCTAGCCACAACTGCTCTGCGTCTGGCAGTACAAGTGTTGCCCAGCTGGGCATACGACAGTGCGGACCAGCTTCCGGCAGCACTACCATCTCAGTGTGCACCATTTCAACTGTTATCTCAGACTCGGTACAGCAATTTGTGTTTTGTGTCTTGGATATTTTTCATCAAACCCCTCCCAAGATGTCTACCAAGAGGAAATTGTCTTTGCAAATATTAAATCAGTTGTACTGGGCCTGACCTGTGGTGGCACAGTGGATAAAGTGTCGACCTGGAATGCTGAGGTTGCCGGTTCAAAACCCTGGGCTTGCCCAGTCAAGGCACATATGGGAGTTGATGCTTCCTGCTCCTCCCCTCCTCTCTCTCTCTCTCTCTCTCTCTCTTTCTTTCTTCTCTAAAATGAATAAATAAAAATAATTTAAAAACAGATTCCTTTAAAAAAAGAACAAAAACAAAAAAACCCAGTTGTACTGGTAATGCAGTGTTTTACTTAAACCTGATGAATGTAAAAATAAGAAACAAAATGGTGTAGAGATGATACAAATGGCATAAAATGAACAAAGAAAATTATGATATATAACAATGATGAAAGAAAATTATGATAAAATATGACTTAAAGATTTTTATAACATCATTTCACAGTACTGTACATATAGCCTACTCAATTTACAACCAAATCGTGTTACGACTGGTCTGTTGGAACAAATTGTGGTAGTAAGTCAAGCACTAGCTGCAATAGAAAACTCCCATACAATACTTCATGCCCTCTTTCTTGACACTCAGAGCAGTTTCAGAATTCAAGCAACACGAATAAACAGAGCCTCTCCCTGCTGAGACCTTGGATGATTGCATAAAGCAGAGCTTTCTTCCACTCCTTGATCCACCTACCCTACCACAATGACTAATGGTTGAACTTCACATCTGTGAGAACTATACTTCTATTTTCTAAACTGCTAATATTTTGGAGTTTATACAGCAGCCACTACTACTGTTGCCAGTACAATTGTGTTTATATTATTTCTTCCAAAACAAATCACAACAAAAAGTGTTTCTTTCTTTAGAATTTTTAAGAATGTTTTTGTTTTTCTGCCATGAATGTTAACATAGATGTACATTTGCAAACAGCAAAATCATGTGTTTTGGTCGAATTATTAAAGGGTTAGGCACAGAGTAGATCTCATGCATTTTGAAGTAATAACTCCCAAGGTCTGTCATTTCAATTAAACTAACTGACTTTTCCATGTTGCTAAAAAAAAAAAAAAAATATGGAGCAACAATTTCTCCTGTCATTTCTATTCTTCTGAAAGGAAAAAAAAATTTTGACTGGTCTATTTTTGTCTAAAAAAAATGATCCCAGCTATTCAGGGAGCTGAGGCCCCAGCATTTCCGTAACAATTTGAGTGCCTGCACTCCACCACTCCTTTCCTCTCAGATGGGTGGTCTTGAACACACTTACTGTATCATTTGTTTTGTTTCCTGTCCTCTTATGCTCACCCAAAATTTGCCCAAATAGGATTCAACTTCAAGTTTGTACATTTCCCTGCAGGAAAATTTCGAAACATATACTGCTTCTTTTCCTTTCTTCTCAACACGCCTGAATCTTTAGGACTTTAGTACCTCTTCTCTTTTAGTTATTTTGGTTATGGAATGGTACTAAGTCTCAGTTTGTCATATTCACTTTATTACTTTACATTCACTTTCTTTATTGTTATACTTTGTGCTATAATTTATAGACATTAAAGTTACTAAGTATTGTTTTTAGTACTGGTGCCAATTATTTTCTCTTGTGATAACTTTCTGTTATAATATCCATGTTATATGATATATTGAATTATAAAGTTTCTTCAGAAAATTCATGGGAATTTTGTCAAATATTTAAGGAAATTAATTAATTCCACATTTTTTTTCTGAAATAGCAATCTACTAATTATCTCTTAAAAAGAAAATATAGTTGTTTTAACTCAACCTACTAAATCTAAGAATCATGCATTATGTCTTAGATTTAGATTATGTATTTATTACTAATAATTACTATATTTGTCTAAAAGCTATTTACTAGCCAATTGATAATAAATTTGCATGCCTGAGTTTCCACATATTTGCTTTTTAGAAGATTTGGATATTTGTCCATTTTTAATTTTATAACACCAATCCCATTTTTCATCTCTTTCCTTGATTAATTACAGTGGCTGTGAAATAATATGCAACTTCCAAGCATAAATTAATCCAAGTTTAGTGCTTTCTTTCTATGTTCTGACATTATCTGGCCAAAAATTTGAAGGTCTTTTTCTTAGTTGAGAGTGAAACCGAGCTGAGTGGATTGTTTGTCCCCTACAGCAGTGGTCCCCAATCCCTGGGCCGCGGACTGGTACTGGTCCGTGGGCCATTTGGTACCAGTCCGCAGAGAAAGAATAGATAACTTACATTGTTTCTGTTTTATTTATATTTAAATCTGAACGATGTTTTATTTTTAAAAAATGACCAGATTCTCTCTGTTACATCCGTCTAAGACTCACTCTTGATACTTGTCTCGTAAGTTCGACAATTATATTTAAAAATACCAGAGTTTTTACGCCGGTCGCATAATTTTATTTTGTGCATTTATCCTTCCCACCCTAAAGGCCGGTTCGTGAAAATATTCCCTGACATTAAACCGGTCCGTGGCCCAAAAAAGGTTGGGGACCACTGCCCTACGGTACCTTGTATCATCTTTCCCAACAATAAGCCTATTTTTTTTCTTACTGATGATCCTGATTGGATAATAAACTTTAAAGCATTCTTTTGTATTGATGTGAATTTGTGTAGGTATCAACCAGGTCATTTGGGGCTTTAGCCAAATGGACATCATTCTGAGAGTTTCAGGCTATTTCTTTTGTTTGTGTTCTTGGTTGTATGCAAGCTTTTCTAGCAATATTTCATGTCCTTTTAAAATTTCAGTTTCAGTTCATGTGAAAGCATTTCATCATTTTATTGATTTAATGAAGGAATTTGTGGAAACCTAGAACTTAAATGACAAAAAAAAGAATAAAAGGGAAACAAGCAATGATAATATTTGAAATGCCAGTCTTTGAAAACTCGTTCTCATGATACATGCCTGGGTTTTTACTTGTATGTTTTTTCAAGGCAATCACACTCCATGATATGTGTTCACATAACAAAAGCATTATATCTGTTAAGCCCACAGCTCTGCACCCTTGAGAATTTCTGAGGTAAAGGTCAGTGGCTTCAATTACACTTGTGCTCCATTAGTACCGACCTGCATTTTATTGTGCTTGCCTTTTCAGTTTCAATGAAATTTTTACCTCAGAAGTTTACCTAATTTCAGATCAAAACTTTGAAAAAGGTTGATGTTATAAAGCTTCTAAGATAGCTTAGGGTGTTTAAATTTGATGTCTTTCAAAGATTTTCCTGGGATCTAGAATTTTCCTTAAATGAGAAAGACATATTCCATAAACAGAGACGTTTTCAACTTTACCAATTGCAGTTTCTTTAGAACTATATTACTTTCAAAAGCACGTTTTGATATTGGTTTTACATTTCAACCAGGATCCCTGCTTTCGATTAGGCCACATATCTGTGCAAGCTATTTCAAAGCTTTTGTGGAAAAGGAGAAAGTCTTTCAGACATTTGTAAAAAAGTTTTTTAATTCAAAAGGGAAAATGAATATTGAAGTCTGAAGGTACAATGACTACAAGAGAAGTGCTTCGGCTGTTGCTCTAGGCCATCATAAAATACTACTTGCCTTTGTGATCTTCACTATCTTGTTTTTGATTACTTCCTACTGCTGTTTACACACCTGTTTTCACTTGTTTTGTCATGCTGTTCAGAACAACAAAAATACACTTTGCTTTTCTCATCCCCCCCCCATACTTTAAATGGAGGCTCTATTGCAGCAATTCGTGTGAAAACAAGAATGACTTTCTACATTCCTTCCTAGACAAGGTCTTAAACTCTAAGCATGGCAATAATTTACTCAGTGATTACATATTAACTGTGAAAACAATATTAAAAATTTCTTTTCATTTCTGAAACACAGAATGCTCCTAGGCTTGTAATTTATTTTAATTGAATGCTGAGAGAATTGCTGGCTGTAAAACAGAGGAAAACAGTTCACTTGTGTCTAAAAAATGGATGCATACCCGAATGCTCACAAGGGTCAGGCAGGGAATATAAATAAGTGAGGTGGGCAAGACGATTCTGCAGTCAGCTGCAGAGGTCAACAGGTGCCTTAATAGATTTAGGTCTGTTTCTAGATCTTCCCGTTTTTTAAAAGACGCCAGGAACCTGGATTTTTATTTGAAAGGTTCTGCTTTCCAAATGCTGGCAGCCAATTCAAAATAGTTTGAAACCTTTTGCACTCCCTTTAAAAAAAAAAAAGCTGTGGGGGTAAGGAGGAAGAAACAAACTTGAGGATAGATTTGGCCAGAACATCACCATTTCACACCATTTCTCGTTCTGAATGAGAAAATGAGTGTTCCTCTGATCTTTAGCTCTTTGTTATGACTTTGTTTTCTTTCATTGAGTCTTTTGTTCTATTCTATTTCCTGGAGTGTTATTATCGAAAGAGTTCAAGATAACATGAAATTAGGAGATTATCTATAATTATAAAAATTATTATGTATTAATAATACATAAGTGTATGTATATGTGCAAATGTACTTTTAAGGGCCAGAGAAGAAAATAAAGCAAATGCTTACTTTTTTAGAAACTCTAAAATAGGAAAATTCCCTGAATCTCTAAAAGGTAGTGACATTCAGGAGACACATGAGCATAAAGTTCAGTGCATTCCATCATATTTAAGGAAGGCCATCAAATCTGAGTATGTGTAGATCTGGGTGTTTATTTATAGTAGTAACCTTACAGCATTGGATATGCTCTGATTAGTTTGCACTGTACCATGTCAATTTTTTCCATTGTGGAAAAATAGCTTCTGTGTTTTTTTTTCCCCTCTACATTTTAAATCTCCATTTCAGAGATTTCCTAATTATGTGATCATGGCATTATTTTGTGTATATGTGAAAATTTTCACTAAGCTCAAATAGAATGACTAAATATTTACTATTCTAACTGATTCTCATTCCTTTTTCAGTATATAAAATTACATATGGTATTTACTATATGCTTCTCATAATTGAAATTGAAAAAGAATTACATTAAATTAATGTATTAGAATTTTTTGGATTTCTTAGTCAATTCTTTTTTTCCTCAAGACATAAGAATAAAACAAGAATAATAACATTAGTTAATTAGATGGCTATATTTTTGAGACCTATTAATTGGTTTTGGTTTAGTTGTTCAGAGTATAAAACAACAGGTCGATTTGGTCAACTGATTACATAAATAATCTTTGGAGGAAATAATTATTTATGTCAGGTTTACTTGTTACTAATTGAGTAACTATTAATTATATTCTGCTCCCACTAAACATTTTGAATAATATAAGCATAGCTTTATGTTGAACTATCAGTTGATAAGCAAAACATTTCTAACAATTGATTTCTTTGTCTAAATTAGGTTAAAGTACTCTTTTTGTAAATTATTAAAAATTATATCATTTTTACAATGTAGAATTAATGTTATTACCTCTAATTATTATAAATATTAAATTGGGCCAAATTTGTAATTCACTTCCAATATACAGTTATATTTATTTTTTAATTTTATTTGACTTTTCCCTTAGCCTTTCTTTGACTTGTCTTTTTCTCCCTTAGAGTCATATTACTTATAGATTTTAACAATTACTTTCTACGTAGTTACTCTAAAGAAACTATTTAGTTCCTCTACCTGTTGGGAACTGAATAAATAAACAGAGTGTTTTTGCAATCTGGACAGAGGTGCTGGGCCCAAACCCCACCTCATTTGCCTAGTTAACAAAGAGCTACACCTGATTCTCATTTGTCTCACCCATGTTCTCCGGAGGAGGCTGGAAGCTAGTTTCTTATTAGTATGAAGTAGATTTGGATGGTATGGTGGGGGTTGTCTTTGAGTTGCCTTGGAAACTTAATTGAATTGCTGATGGACCACATTTTTTCTATGAATAAAAGTGAATGTGTTTCTGGGAGCAGGCACGTTATGGCTAAGGAACAGTAGAGACTGTTTGCTGTGGCGTCCTCCTGAACCCATCTGTATATATAGATCTTTAAGTCCCTGTCTATCACTTATTTCAATTCCATACCTTTTCCTGTTTGAAGACCCTGGTATCTGAGGAGCCACTGAGCCACTTCACCCACAGGTGTTGTAAAGTACCAAAAGCTACAGAATTAATATTAATATTTTAAGAGGCTTGGAGAACATTTTATTAATTTGGGTTAAGGTGTGCAGAGAAATTGTGAGAATAGTCTCTGTACTGTGTGATTGGCATTGTATTGTAAATGCAAAGGGGAGGAAAACATGGATCCCCAGACATTCCACCACACCTGTGGAATGGCTAGCCAGGTGCAGGAAAAGAAAAGCCAAAACAAACCTTTTCTTATAGCAATGAGCCATTTGCGGACATTTGTCCCCACAGAAACTACCTCTCCTATGTAAATGCGTGTGGTTAACACGTGTGACTCTAGACGGAGAAATAGCAGATAAACACTAGATAATACAGGAAAGCCTTTTCATATGTAAAGAGACATCTTTCTACCAATGTGTTGATTTGTAAATTTTGTTTTCTCCAAAAGGATGTATGGCTTGCAAATTGAACATGGTCCTATCATGTTAAAGGACATATGACTATCACCAATAGTGGTAAGGGGCTCCTAATTACAATTTTTGTTTCTGTACTTCCCACTTTCAAAACTATAAAAACTAAGTAGAACAAAAGGCCGGCTCACTCTCCCTCAGATTCCTGTTGGAGATCCCACCGCTTGGCCAAGCTACACAATAAAACTTTGGTGTGTAATCGACGGACCTTATTCGTGTCTTCAATGTTTCAGGTCCCTCCGGATTAGGATTAACAGTATCTACTTGTTGTGGTTGGACCCCGACATCTACCTCAAAAAAATAACAATTCGACACAAATTGTTGGTAATTCATTTATCAACATTCAGAAGAAAACAAGCACACATCTTCATTGTCTTGAGTTAAGTGATGGTTTCTCAGATATGACAGTAAAAGTGATAATAGAAATAAAAGCTAAATTTGGTTTCATATAAGATAAAAACTTTCATGCTGTAGATGATGCCAAGAAGAAAATGAAAATACTACTCATAGATTAAGAGTAAATATTTGTAAATTATATATCTGATAAAGGATTCAAATCCAGAATATATGAGAATATATAATATGTAAAAAAACCTCCTACAACTCAATAATAAACAGATGAATATTCTAATTAAAATATAAATAGAGGATGTAAAGAAACATTTCTCCAAAAAGATAAACATAAGCCAAGAAGCTCATAAAAAGATGCTCATCGGCCCTGGCCGGTTAGCTCAGTGGTAGAGCGTCGGCCTGGCATGCGGAAGTCCTGTGTTCGATTCCCGGCCAGGGCACACAGGAGAAGCGCCCACCTGCTTCTCCACCCCTCCCCCTCTCCTTCCTCTCTGCATCTCTCTTCCCCTCCCTCAACCAAGGCTCCATTGGAGCAAAGATGGCCCGGGTGCTGGGGATGGCTCCATGGCCTCTGCCTCAGGCGCTGGAGTGGCTCTGGTTGCAACAGAGCGACGCCCCGGATGGGCAGAGCATCGCTCCCTGGTGGGTGTGCCAGGTGGATCCCAGTCAGGCGCATGCAGGAGTCTGTCTGACTGCCTCCCCGTTTCCAGCTTCAGAAAAATAAAAAAAATAAAAAAAATAAAAAGAAAGAAAAAGAAAAGATGCTCATCATTAGTTATTAAGGAAATACAAATCAAACCCACAATGAGCTTCTACTTCCCACTAAGTAGAATACAGTGAGAATATTGAGAAACTGGAACCCTCATACACTGTTGATGGGGTTATCAAAAGGTACAGTCACTTTGGAAAACAATTTATTGCTTCCTCAAAGAGTTAAACAGTGATTTTTACCATATGACCCAACAATTCTACTGATAGCTATAAATCTACTGGTAGCCATAGGTCTACCTTGGACAAATGATCATAGTAGCCAAAAAGCAGAAACAACCCCAATTTTCATCAATTGATGCATGGATGAATAAAATATTCACACAATGGACACACCATGTTGAACAGAAGTAGTGAGAGCAGAAACACCTGTCATTTCCTGATCTTTGAGGAAAACACTTTATTCTTTCACCATTAAGTACATAGTTATCTGTGGATTTTTCATATGTGATTTTTCTGTTTGAAGTTTCCTCTATTCACAGTTTGTTGAGCATTTTTATCATGCAAAAGTTGAAATTTTTAAATTTTTTTGTGCATTGATTAACATGATTATATGGTTTCAGTCCTTTTTTCTAGTAATAAAGCATATCATGTTGATGGTTTAGCAGGTGTTATGCCAATCTTGTATTCCTGTAAAAAAAATTTCACACACTCATAGTGCATAATCTTTTGCACATTGCTGAATTCTGTTTGCTAATATTTTTTTGAGGATTTTTACTTCTATATTCATAAGAAATGTTGGTATGTAGTTTTCTATCATTGCAATATTGTAGTTTGGTTTTGTACTAAGGAAATACTGAACTAATGGAATGAATTGGAAAATGTTTCCTCTTCTTTTATTTTTTGAAAGTGTTTGTGAAGGGTTGATGGCAATTTTTAAATGTTTGGTAGAATTCACTATAAAAGCTATCTGGGCCTAGATTTTTCTTCTGGGAAGTTTTAAAATTATTAATTCAATCATGTTTTACAGATATATTTGGGCTTTAAATGTGTTTTGAGTCAGTTTCAGTAATTTATATCTTTCTATAATTTTGTCTATTTCACCCAAGTTATCTAATTTGTTGACATACAGTGTGTATCCTTTATAATACTTTTTATTTATGAAAAGTTAGTCTCCTCTTTTATTTATGATTTTAGTTATTTGAATCATCTTATTTTCTTGGAAGTCCAGCTAAAAGTTTGTCAATTTTATTGATATAAAATTTTCAAATCACTTTTTGATTTATTTTTCTACATGTCTACACAAACTCTCCCAGAAAATCAAAGAGGAATGAATACTTCCCAACTTATTCTATGAGGCAGCATTATTCTAGTATAAAACACACAAAATTACTTTCAAAGAAATATGTTTTCCCTCATAAACACAGATGCAAAAATTCTTTAAAATAATTTAGCAAATAAATACAGCAGCAATATATTAAAAAATAATATACCATTACCAATGTGATTTATCCCCTGAGTGAATGGTTTTAAATTACAACATCAATCAATATAATTAACCATATTAAGAGACTAACAAAGTAAAACTATATGATTGTCTCAATACATGCAAAATGAGTTTTTTACAACATCCTAAATTTATTCTAAATAAAAACCTGCAGCAAACTAGAAATGGAGAGGATTTGCTCAACATCACAAACGGTATCCATGAAAAATTTCTAGCTAACATCATGGTAACTGGTGAAGATTGAATGTTTTCACACTAAGATCAAAAACAAAGTAAGAATGTTCTCACCACCTAGATTAAACATTAGACTTGATATTCTAGTCAGTGTAATAAGGCAAGACAAAGAAATATTAAGTATCAATATTGAAAAGAAAGAAGTAAAATATCTTTCTCAGCTGATATGATCAGTTATTTAGAAAGTCCAACTGAATTTCAAAAAAGAAAAAAACTACTATAACTAATAAGAGAGTTTAACAAGACTGTGCAATACAAGATCTATATACCAAAATCTATGAGAAATTAGAAATTAAAAATTTTAAATGTCATTTAAAAATTTCAAAATATTAAATGCTCAGGTGAAAAATTACTGAAAGATGTATAAGACTTTTATGTTGAAAATGACAAAATACTGCTGAAATAATTTAAAACAGACCTAAATAAATGGAGAATATACTGTGTTCATTAATAAAAAAAATCAATATTATTAAAATGTTAATTTTTCCAGATTTGATTTATAGATTCAACACCATCCCAATATAATCAAAGCAGCCTTTTTCTTAGATAGAGAAAAACTTTGTAAAATTCATATAGAACAGCATTGGAACTAAAATAGCCAAAACAACTTTGAGAAAGAGAGAAACAAAATTAACTTACTTTACCTGACTCCATAAATTACTACAAAGTTACAATATCAAGACAAGATGATAGTGACATAAATCTACACAACCATGCGAAGGGAACTGAATAAAGATCAAAGTGTGTCCATTATTGTATTGTCAATTAACTTCTTAAAAAGTTGTAGAGGTGTTTCAGTGAAAAATAAAAAGATAGTGTTTTCATTAAATGGTGCTGAATAATTGGGTATCCAGATACGAAATTGAACTTTGATTACTACCTTGCATCAGATACAAAAACTAATTCAAAGCAGATCATGGACCTACACGAAAGACCTAAAAGTATAACATTTCTATAATAGAATGTGGGAGAAAATCTTTGTGACTTTGGGTTTAGAAATGATATCTTACATATAATAAAAATGCATAACCCCCCCCCAAAAAATAGAAAATGTACATCAAAATTAAAAACTGCTGCTTTCAAAAGACATCATTAATAGAATGAAAATACAAGTTTCAGACTGGGGGAATGTATTTGAAACCACATATTGGACAAAGAGCTTACACAAGTAATGTATAAAGCACTCCCAAAGGTGAGGAGTAAAAAAAGAGTAACCCTAAAAGGATAGGCAAATAATAAGAACAGACCAGAAAAGTTAAATAAATTGAAAATAAGCACACAAAAACGCTCATCATCAGTATCCATTCAGTAAAGTCAAATTAAAAACCATAATGAGATATCTTTATACCCTCTTAGTGTATTTAAAACTAAAAAGACTGACCATACTGAGTGTTGGCAAGGATATGGAGCAATTGAAACTCATATATAGTAGTTATAAGCTCCTTGACTAGGTATCTGACTTTAATCCAGTTTAATATCCCTTTTAGTAACAAATTCAATAATTATTTATGAATATAATTATATAAAAGTAAAAAGTTTGTAATTTGTTAATAACTAAACAATTCGGACAAAGTAGAACCGATTTATGTCTCTAATCAAAATACAAAAGGGGTTAAGGGAGGTAGAAGAAGGTAAGGTGGGCTAAATGGTGATGGAAGGAGACTGGGGTGGTGAACACACAATACAATATACAGAAGATGTGTTATAGAGTTGTACACCTGAAACCTATATAATTTTGTTAACCAATATCATCCCAATAAATTCAACAAAAAATTTATTACAAAATTTTCAAAGTCAAATGACATGTCTTAATCACTCTGCTATTTATTATTACCCTAATGTACACAAATTTGTATTTATCAAAAATAAGAAATTATTGACCTCACTGGGTGGCTCAGTGGATAAAGCATCATCCCAGCATGCCAAAGGCCACAGGTTTGACTTCTTGGTCAGGGCATGCGTGGCAAGTAATCAGTGAGTACACAACTAAATGGAACAATAAATTGATGCTTCTCTCTCTCTCTCTTACTTCTCCCCTTTCTTCCTTTCTCTCTTTCAAATCAATGGAATTAAAAAATAATTATTAATGAATGCTTCTCTGGTCTATTTTTCCCCAAAATTCTATAACTTTATGATAATAAAATTCCCCTCCTTATATTATTTTTCTATATAGAAATGTTTATGTAAATGTATAAATCCTGCCATGGCTGGATAGCTAGACTTGTAAGAGCACCATTCCAAAGCACAGAGGCTATTGGTTGGATCCCCAGTCAAGGCCCATACAGGAAAAGATCAATGTTCCTGTCTCTCTCTCTTTCCTCTCCTCTCTCTCTAAAATCAATCAATAAATAAAAAATTTTAAATGCATAAATTCTTATATAAAGAAAAAAAAGAGCAGACACAACAGAAAAAAATGTAAAAATTAAGCCCCCCTCAAAACTTTTATCATTTAAATTATAGAACAAAGTCATGTGGCCATTTCTCCCTTCATAGCTCTGGTCTCCCCTTCCAGTTCTGATACTTCACTTGGTTTTTATCATATGCATGCGCCATAGGGAACTGGCTAACATGCTCACAAGTCACAGGTTTAATAATTTAGAGCATCTTCTAATTTTCACAGTAAAAATAAGAGTATCCTTTGCTTTAATGTGGCTCATTAGGTAAGAGTTGAAAAACTTTAAACAGCCTTTTGAGCCTACTTTCCAGTTAATATTGAAGTTCAATATTCTTATGTTGGAGCAGAAAGTGTTTCTTGTGAAATATGATTTCAAATTTTACTATCAGGACATTGCATATACCAGAGTGATGCCCTCATGATTATATTTATAATCTGTGCAGGAAAGGATCTCCCTTTGCCTGAGGACCAAGACAACTACACATGCATCTTTTATTAGTTTTTTTTCTCTCTCTCTAAAAAATTTAAAGATGTAATAAAAATTGATAACTTTTCTCTTTATTCGGTATTTGTTGCAAAAACTATTTACCATTCTGCAAATATATGTGTTTGGAGAATCCCTGAACTTGTTGCTATCTGAGAGCTGCACATAGAAAATTAAACAGCTCTGGTTCCTACCCACAAAGAGATTATAATCAGTTACTGATATGAGAGTATGCATTAAATTTACTCTACAGAATTGGAATGTCAAGTATGAGGTATGGATTGCAGAACTTCACCTAGCTGTCTGGCAGAAATAAAACTCTTAGAATAATGGACAGTATTGGTGAAAAATCTCCAAGACAATAATTGTAAAATAGGTTACAGATTTTTATCTACATTAGTTAAGAGACATTTCATATTTAAAATGATCCTTGGAATTTGATATAAAGTGAAGGCAATAAACATAAGTTGCATGCAGATGAACCTTATAAAAGGTGAAATGCCTATTCTTAATAATAATATGATGCTTTTAAGAACAGGATAAAAAGATTTGTTGGATTCTGACATTATGAATAGTGGTAATTAATATAGTAATGAAAGTTTCTGCTACTCTTCACGTATAAATTTCCTGCAAAGCTTTTGTTGTTTTGAAACAGTGGTAATCATACTTTCATATGAGCTGCATCTATCTAAAGGGTCAGAAACCATTAAATAATGTTAACCAATTATAGTGAGTAAAAAACATGCATAACTCCAGTTGAAGCCACTTGTGTGCTAATGATTTCCATGGGGTAAGTAGGTTGCTAACATTTTGCACATCTACACATATGTTACAGAAAATAGTTGTAAAGATTTCTAAGCTGTTAAGACAGATTGTGGTTCAAGGAGCCAAATTTGAAAATATATGGTAAAGAACATAGAGATCGAATTGCCTTAGAGCCCACTCGAGAGGACAAACTCCTCAAGTTAAAAAATCTGCAGCTCTATAGTCTCATAATGATAATGTTCTACTGAACAGCTAAAAGCCATCTACTTCCCTCCAAACGTGAGAGACAAAATACCTACTTGCTAAGATTTGAAATATGGAAATTTCGTTTTGAAGAGAGACGGGCTTAAAAGTGCTTAAATCACTGAATGAAAAAGAGGAAGAGAAAAAAACACAGAGTTAGAACACGGGTGATTTGCCAAACTTATGGTGCTGTTGGCTGAGATTTCAGAACTCCTAACTCCTGATTTAGCACCAGGAAGGGTTAGGATTGAAGAGCAATTAACAGAGGAAGGGAGGAGGAAGGGGTTAGCAGGTTCTCATATTAAATTGGGAATTGGATTAAATCCCCAACTTCCTCAGGAGAAGTGACAAAGATGTATTTAAAATTTGCTAACCTCTTGGGAAGATAAAGCCCTTTTAAAAAGATTAAATATATATATGATGGATGTATTTCCTCCTTCTTTTTCTTTAAGAAAGGGACCAGTGTGGTTTATTATCCTTAATTATTGTAGTTGGACTTCCCTGATTCACCTGGCTACAAAGTGGCTTATCAGCCTGGGACTATTAACTGTTCATTAACATCAAGTTAGACACTGTATCAATCTTCAATAAACTCAATGAATCGTAACTTTACATTTGAACACAGCTTTATAATCTGAAAATTATTTTTCACAATATTTTAATTTTTCTTTCCTTTGAGACTCTGGAGCAGGGCTTGGCAAATTATAGCCCGTGAAACAAATCCACCCAGCCACTTGTTTTTATAAATATTTGTGGGGACACAGACTTGCTCATTCTTTTATGTATCATCTATGGTTGCATTTGAGTTACAAAAGTGGAGTTGAGTAGAGATAACAGAGACTGTATAGCCTGCAAAGATTAAAGTGTTTACTATCTAGCCTTTTATAGGAAAAGTTAGTTGTGACTTGCCCTGCAGTGGCATTGGTACCCTCTTCAAGTCACTTATCTTACTGGCCTTTGTTTTTTAACATCTGTAATTGTACTATCATTTTCTAAATTATAAGGTACTTGAATGCGAGACCTATGTTTAACACATTCACTGAAATAATTAAAACAATAGATAATGAATAATATCAACAAAAGCATTTGATTCTCTTAATAATCCTACCAGGTTACAAGCCCTACCTTTCAGATGTAGAAATGGAGTAAAATGAAATGATGGTTTGTCTTATTCTAACATGTAGTTAATTTTAAAATGCTCCACAAACACATTAAAACCTACAGATTTTTACTTTGTTTTCAAACATCATTGTACATATTTTCTTTGTTTTTTTGTTTTGTTTTGTTTTTATTCAGTGAGAGGAGGGGAGGCAGAGAAAGACTACTGCAGGTACCCCAAGTGGGATCCAATCAGCATGCCCATCAGGGGGTGATAGTCTGCCCATCTGGGGTGCTGCTCCAATGCTCAGTAACCAACCTGTCTGTCTGTCCCTGTCTATCTCTGCCTCTGTAAAAAAAAAAAAGAAATAAAACTGTCTTTATTTAGTAATATAATTGCCTATATAAAAATCTGAAAGGATAAACAAAAAAGCAGGAGTAGGCAATTATAGCAAGGTTAAAGGATACAAGGTCAATATAAAAAAATCAATGTTTTTCTCTATACTCTCACTGAACAACTGTAATTTGAAATTTAAAACAAAATATTTATATTAACACCAAAAGAATGAAATACTTAAATACAAATCTAACAAAATATGTATAAGATTATTATGGAAAAAAATAAAACTTTTTTTTTGTATTTTTCTGAAGTGAGAAGTGGGGAGGCAGTCAGACAGACTCCCGCATGTGCCCAACCGAGATCCACCCAGCATGCCCACCAGGGGGTGATGCTCTGCCCATCTGGGGCATCGCTCTGTTGCAAGCAGGGTCATTCTAGTGCCTGAGGCAGAGGCCATGGAGCCGTCCTCAGCGCCTAGGCCAACTTTGCTCCCCTGGAGCCTTGACTGCAGGAGGGGAAGAAAGAGATACAGAGAAAGGAGAGGGGGAGGGGTGGAGAAGCAGATGGGCGCTTCTTCTGTGTGCCCTGGCTGGGAATCACACTGGGCCGATGCTCTACCACTGAGCCAACCTGCCCAGACAGTATAAAACTTTGATGAAAAAAATGAAAGATCTAAATAAAGATACAGTACATATTCATGAGAATAAGATAACATTAGTAAGATATCAATTTTCCCAAATTGATCTACAGAGTCAATGCAATGCCAACAACATATTTTGTGAATGCCAACATACTACAGTTTACCCTTGAACAATAAAGGGTTTAGGGGCACTGACGAAAATCCACAGAGTCAAAAACTCATGTGTAACTTTTGACTCCCTAAAAACTTAATAATTAATAGCTTATTGTTGGCAGGAAGTCTTATCACTAAGATAAACAGTTGATTAACACATATTTTGTATGTTATTTGTATTACATGCTATACTTCTATAGTAAAATAAGCTAGAGAAAAGAAATTTATTTGGAGAATCATGACAAAAAATACATCTGTAGTACTGTACATATTTATTGAAACATATTTGTGTATGAGTGGACTCTCACAGTTTAAATCTGGGCTATTCAAGGGTCAACTGTAATTTAAAACTTTAGATAAAAGGCAAAAACTCAGAATAACAATACAGTGCTATAGAAGAATAAAGTCAGGAGACTGATACTACCTGATTTCAAGACTTAATATATATAAAGCTATAATGATCAAGACAGTGTGGTCTTAGCAAAAAAATTAACAAATACATAAAGGAAACAGAATAGAATATTCAGAAATAAACTGACATAAATATAGTTTTTGAATGATCTTTGTCTAGGAGCAAAGGCATTTTAATAGAGAAAGGACAATCTTTTCAATAAATAATGTTGGAACAACTGGATAACTATATGCAAGAGAGTGAGAGAGAGAGAGAGAGAATCTACCTTAGGACCTTAAATCTTTCACAAAAATTAGCTTAAAAAAATCAAACCCTTAAATGTAAAATGTAAAAATATAGTTTCTAGATGATAAAATAAGTAAAAATTACCCCTAAGATTAAAATTCAATAGAAAATATAAATTAAGTAGTGAATATTATAATGTTATGTTATTTGAAAATGATGTTGTTACCAAATGCAGGTTTGGCTGCTTGCTGTGACACAAAAGCAAGTATTCATGACATAGGTGCTGGTGAGAAGAAAAGAGATTTATTCAAGTTCTGGCCACCTAAGAAGATGGGGGAACTCCTGTCCTCAAAAAACCCCATCTTTACAGCTCAGACTCCTTGGCCGGAGAGAATTGGAGGAATTAGGGAAGGGGAGAACTTCCAGGGAGAGGGCAGATGTGTGGTTTCTCTTAAGAAAGGAAATTTTTTATTTTTATGGATGGCTGGACTTCTGCAATCCTGTTGGCCCTACAACTGGAACTGAAGTTAGCAAGAAACATAAACTAGAGTCATTGTTCTTTCTGATGTTAACTCTTGATGTGTGTCAGCTGGATGTTTGTGATCATCCCCAATGCTAAGGTTCCTTATTCTGGGTGGGCAACAGGCTGTTGAACTGTAAGAAAAACTCAGTCAGAAGTGGAAGCATAGGAATGATTACATACTTTTGATTTGTTGCAAAATACATGTTTTATTACTAGATTGATAACTTTAAATCATAGTTACAGTTAGAGTAACAAGCTGGGTTTAATATTTACTAAGATTAACATGGATGGCTTTACAGAAATTGTTTTATAAATTTTATTAGTATATTCTTATTTTAATTCAATTCTGTGGCTAGTCATACTAATATCAGTAATACAGCATATTCATTCCCCCATTACAATTTAGGCTAATCATCTATGACTAAAAATTGTCATCAATGCAACAAAATATATAGCTATTACTTATTGCATAGGGAATAGGCAGCTGAGTTCTCCTCATTGGTGCCTGGGACAGCTCACTATGGTCCCTTTGCCCCACTTAGTCACCTTTCCTGTCGCACTAGGTAGTAAACAGCTTGCTGAAAGGTGGTCCCACCAAGTATGAGGGCTACATCCCTCTGGAATGCTGCCCACTTTTACCTAGTCCTCCTAGGAATTCCTATTAACCAGCTCTTTATAACTTAATATCAGTATTTTTATATCACATATAACAAGAAATAGCTGTAAGTAGATACATCAAATATATTTTTGAAATTTATGTGTATTTGTATTCAGCTCTCTGACTTAATGCATTCTTAGAAATTAATTTTTAGGTATCTTCTAATTTTCCAGTAGCATGAAAAATACAATAGGTTACACAAGAATGAGGAGAAAGGAACAATTCCTAAGGCACATGATAGTTGAGCAAAGCTTGTGAAGGAAGGGAACTTGGGCTAGACTTGAGAGGAGGAAAGAGATTTAGTTAAGCAGGGAGAAGGGGACACTGGGGAGCAATGACTACTGTAAGTTTGATGAGGCACTGGAACTACAGCCTCCAGAAGGACATTGACTCTCTTAATCCACTTTTCTCATTTGCGTTGTTAGCAGAAAACTCCTCACTAGAATACTCTAGTTTATCTCAGGTTCTCCTTTCACCAAAGCTGGATAGGTCAAATTTGCATCCCCTTCCCTGAACCCTGGTGATCTCTGAATGTGATAAGGAGGGGAGGGTGACCTGCACTGGCTAGTGTTTTTGTCAGAATCTTCTGACCTCCACTGGCCAATAGCTCATATGCTTCATTGGCACAATCATTTCCTTCTGCAGTAGATGAACTTTTTATGTGAAGAGCAGAGGAAGTCCTCCTTACAAAAATTAAGAGTAACCTTTGCCTGACTAACCAGTGGATAGATCATCAAACTGGGATGCAGAGGACCCAGGTTCAAAATCCCAAGGTCGCCGGCTTAAGCGTGGGCTCACCAGCTTGAGCGTGGGGTCGCTGGTTTGAGTGTGGAATCATAGATATGACCTTATGGTAGCTGGCTTGAGCAAGGGGTAACTCGCTCTGCTATAGCTCCTGCCCCCCCCCAGTCAAGGCACATATGAGAAAGCAATCAATGAACAACTAAGGAGCCACAACGAAGAATTGATGCTTATCATCTCTCTCCCTTTCTATCTGTCTGTCCCTATCTGTCCCTCTCTCTGTCTCTCTCTGTTTCTATCTCTGAAACAAAATAAATAAGTAAATAAATAAATGAATAAAAGTAACTTTTGTTTTAATCTATCAGGATGGTTGGGCTGCTCAGTTTGGCATTGAAACTTTAAATTTTATCTTCCATAGCATTCTTCAGGCTGCCGCCGTCTGTAATAATTTTAATGTCTTTTAGTTAATTGCCTTCAAGGTCAGACATCAGTACACACTAGAAATGAATTCAGGGAATCTTGAGGCAGCCATCAAGATTAGAAGAAATTTTCATGGTAATAATCATGTTGCACTTGAAGCAAGAACTGAAACTTCAGTCTGTTTTAATATGCAACAAAACTTCCTATCTTTGCTTTATTTTCTTTGCTACATTAGAGAAATTTACACATTTGACATGAGGGGTTTAGAGCAGGGATGACTAGAAAGGAGAAACATGCCTGGGTGATAAACTTACCAGGCAGGGTTACAGAAGACTAAACATTAGTCCCAGGAAAGTTGTCTGAGACAGGGGTAGAAGATGAGAAGAAGCCAGAAGTTAAGATGGTAACCTCTGGAGACCTGCCTTGGAACCCGGCCTCCAGCACCCACCATTATGTGGTTGTGCACATTTGTGCCTATTACTACAGCCTCAGGAAAAAAGATAACCTTAGCATCTTAGGAAATTTGATAGTTTCCAAACTCTCTTAGTTAGATGTCTATGCTTGTTTTAAATATAATTACAAAAATGGTCAATTGTTTTCTTTCATGAATTCAGGTACCTTTTCTTTCATGAATCATAACTAAAAATGCTTTACTTGTGACAATTCTAATAAGGTTTTATTATTTTATCTTCCAACAAAGAACCTATGTTTGTGAGATTTTAGACTTTGGTTAACAAACAGGTTAAGGACAAAGGAGGTCTCCTTGTGATCTTTAAAATCAGACCATGGTATTGTTGTTATATAAATATGAGCCTTGATGGGTTATATATAAACATTTACAGATGAAATGGAATGATGTCTGGAATTTACTTTAACATAATTCTTGAAGGAGAGAGAGGGAGTGGGTAGACACACAGAGAAAATAGGATTTGCAAAGTCATGATAATTATTGAGTTTTTGATGGGTACATGAGAATGCATTTTACTATTTTACTTAGGTTTACATATTTTTGAAAATATCTATAATAAACAGCTTGCAAAATTGCCCCGTATAATAGATGTTACAAAAACAGAGTGAAGTTTGTTCTAGATACATTTCTATCTGCCTCCTCTTTACTGCATCTTATACACATTCAGACTTCTGGACTAAACATTTGTTGCAGAATGTCCATAATAGCTTTTTATCCATAGCTTCAGAGTTGAGACTCAAGTAAACAGGTTTATTTTTTATGTGGACCTTGATAGCCAGTAGCAACAGTAGTAATGTCTACCCAGAAATTGAAGTCACTGAGTTGGATAATGGCCAATGAAAATCTCTGTCCATGATTACAAAATATAGGCCAGACCTGTGGTGGCACGGTGGATAAAGTGTCAACCTGGAATGCTGAGGTTGCTGGTTTGAAACCCTGGGCTTGCCTGGTCAAGGCACATATGGGAGTTGATGCTTCCTACTCCACCCCCTCCTTTCTCTCTCTCTTTCTTCTCTCTAAAATTAATAAATAAAATCTTTAAAAAAAATTATTAAGCCTAACTAGATAGTGGTACAGTGGATAGAGCATCAGCCTGGGATGCAGAGGACCCAGTTTTGAAACCCTGAGGTCACCGGTTTGAACATGGGCTCATCCAGCTTGAGTGTGAGGTTGCTAGGTTGAGCGTAGGATCACAGACATGACCCCATGGTCAATGGCTTGATTCCAAATGTCGCTGGCATGAAGCCCAAGGTTGCTGGCTTGAACAAGCGGTCAGCTGGTTCTGCTGTAGCCCCCCAGTCAAGGCACATATGAGAAAGCAATCAATGAACAACTAAGGTGCTGCAGTGAAGAGTCATTGCTTCTCATCTCTTTCTTTTCCTGTCTGTCTGTCCCTATATGTCCATCTCTCTGTCTCTCTCACTAAAAAAAATATTTTTAAAAAAAGACAAAATGAGATACCACCTCACACCTGTTCGATTAGCTGTTATTAGCAAGTCAGGTAATAGCAAATGTTGGAGAGGCTGTGGAGAAAAAGGAACCCTCATACACTGTTGGTGGGAATGTAAAGTAGTACAACCATTATGGAGGAAAGTATGGTGGTTCCTCAAAAAACTGCAAATAGAACTACCTTATGACCCAGCAATTCCTCTACTGGGTATATATCCCCAAAACTCAGAAACATTGATTCGTAAAGACACATGCAGCCCCATGTTTATTGCAGCATTGTTCACAGTGGCCAGGACATGGAAACAACCAAAAAGCCCATCAATAGATGACTGGATAAAGAAGATGTGGCACATATACACTATGGAATACTACTCAGCCATAAGAAATGATGACATCGGAACATTTACAGCAAAATGGTGGGATCTTGATAACATGATACGAAGCGAAATAAGTAAATCAGAAAAAAACAGGGACTGTATTATTCCATACGTAGGTGGGACATAATAGTGAAACTAAGAGACATTGATAAGAGTGTGGTGGTTACGGGGGGGAGGGGGGAATGGGGGAGGGAAAGGGGGAGGGGGAGGGGCACTGAGAGAACAAGATAGAGGGTGACGGAGGACAATCTGACTTTGGGTGGTGGGTATGCAACATAATTGAACGACAAGATAACCTGGACTTGTTATCTTTGAATATATGTATCCTGATTTATTGATGTCACCCCATTAAAAAAAATAAAATTATATAAAAAAAAAAAAGACAAAATTTAAATTCACCAGTCTTATTTTATTACTAGTAGTAATAATAGTAGCTCTATGATCATTGTTTCTGTACTCTGATGCTGACATAAACTTTTTGGGACAGCTGAAACCTCATTCAACTACCCGCATTCTGTTGGTTTCACACATATAGTATAATGTTTAAAATCCTGGGAATAATTCTAGCTATAAGCGAAACATTAGTCTGAACCCAATTTACCAATTTTCTGAGGTGTCACAATTAGTCAAAACTCTCCTTCAGTGCATTAAGGACCAAGCTGTTTTATTAAGGTGACAGTGGGAACACTTTATACATTAGCTCTTCGTCAAGGCAAAGTTTTTCATTGGGTAATTGTCTCTATCCAAATATTGAGGATGTTCCTGTCTTTATATCTCCACCCATTTTCTCCCAAAGCAGAGCTCAAATTCTAACTTTTCCATTAAGCATCCATTGAAAAAATTTGTTTTATAATTTTTTGTATATTTATGCATTCAAAAAGTTACTATTTATCTACACACAAACTACAAACACATAAGCACATGCATATTAAGTGTGGTAACTACCTGGTAAATGTTTTTTTGTGTTTTTTTTTTTTACTGAAATGCACAGATTTTTTAGTAGAATAAAAAAAAATGTGACCAAAATTTACCATATAAAATCAGAATGTTATTTTTTATCAAAGAAATAAATGTATGCTGGCTATGTTTAAAACATCTCACTAGCCCTTGTGTAGAAACAAAAATAAATAAATGGCTCCTCTCTAAGAGCTCAATATCCAGAGGTCTAAGCAGAAATGTATACTCATCAATGAAATAAAACCAGCTAATGCAATACTAACAAACTCAGTAAATTTCAGATTTCTTCCAGAATGTTGCTATGGTGGTCTCAGGGTGGCCCCATAGTTTCCAGGAAAACCGACAAATTCTTACTTCCATGTTGCCAACCCTATTAATCTAGTGAATAGTAGTGATGACATAGATTCAAACACCATTCTCATCTTCTATTAGAAGATTGAGGAATAGTTGTTTTAGAATCTGAATCTGTCACTGATTCCCAGTCACCATTTTTTTTCCCCAACAAGCCATGCATTTAACTTTGTTAATCATGAAGCACAGCAAGGATCCTGGAACTGCTGTATCATCACTTTACACAAGTTTGCAGAGTTTTTTATGGTGTTCTTGCCAAGTTTGCAATAAAAGAGTGGTTTCCTGGTATAAAACTTGAATTTGTTTGCTGTGATATTTAGTTAACAGTCTCAATTAATTGGTTAAGAAAACCTTTCTTACCTTCCAGAAGAGGTGAATAGTTGAAAGATAAATTCCTGTGCACAGGATTTACTTAGAGCTGGTCTCTATCTCCTTCTATGACTTTTAATGGAATTGTAGCTTACTAAGACTTGCTGCAAGTTTGTTTCTAAATACCATATAACATCCAAACGAACTTTTTATCCATTCTACATAGAGGAACACTGAAGAACTACTAACATTACATTAAAAATAGGCTTTATACACATGATATCTGACTGTCCGTTTCTATGTATAGAATCATAACAAAGTCATTGATATTTGAGAAAGAATTATAAAGAAAAAATATTCAGTAAATTGCCTGAAAATAGAACTGAGGGACTTTAATTATGAACTAGAAATTCTTAAATAAAATTATTTGGCTTTACGGGATCTAAGTTCAAATTACAATTATGCATTAATATTTTACACAGAGAATGAAAAAGAAATGGTGATTGTTTTCACAACATTCTAAAAACATGTTTCTCCATATATTTTCTTGTAAGGTGATTACAAAAAATTATTTTTGAAAAAATATTACAGGATATCATCAGTTTTCTTAAAACCTTTCATAATTAAATTATTTTTTACTCATTTGTACAATTGCTTTGCATTGAATTTTCTGATGTTCATCAAATGACTGATAAGCAAACTTCATACATATTAGTGTATAGAGGGTTACCTGAGCAAAAACTTATTTTAAGTTACAGCATTAGTAAAATATTTTTTTAAAGTAACTTACATTTTATGCGACTTCTGTAAGTGAAGGCACTGGAATAGATGACTTCAGATGCCAAGGATGATTTAGGTCCTTTGTAGTAGATCCAAGATCAACCTTCAGGACCTAACTGTTCACTCCCCCAGCTTCCGAGTGTAACCTGCTAAGAGCTCACAGCTGAGCCCTCCCCAGAAGTAGCCCACTATAGTTGGCCTCAGTATGACCCTCTCTGGGGTTAACCCTCATTCAGTGACTAGTTAATGTAGGAGAACAAAAGTTCAGGAAACTTACTTCAACTTGAAGCAGTTCTGAAGAGCCAATTCCAATTATAAATTTCCTCATGGGATAGACCTTTATTGTCATTTTATCAGAATTCAAATCTTCCCTCTAATGGGTCCTACTTTCCTTACTCTCTCACAGGTGGTGTTCCCAAGAGTACTCCTCAACATATTACTGAATGCAAACTTCCATCTCAGAGACTGTTTCCAGGGAACCCAGTCTGAATCTGTTGGTGCCTTCAGCGATTCTATTAAGGGAAATCTAAAATAAGAGTTTGAAGTTGAATCATCTACTAGCAGGGTGTCAATGAAGAACAATCACTACTTATAAGTATAGTACTGACAGCCTTTGTCATAAAGAGGAAATAATTGTCATGGTGGTGAACTAGTATGTGATTTTACTGGAATGGAATACAGTGTCAGGTGCAAGGTCTCAGTCATTTTAGGTTTCAGAAACTAGTAATTATGAGGATTTTTACATGATATCTATGGATGCATCAGAGAAAGACATGAAAGACTGAAGGTGAACATCACCAATTTAAAATAAAGCATGAAAGTAGAGGTCCTCCTTAATTTTAAATCAGACTTATTAATATTTCTAAATATGTATTTAATTATACTTATTAATATAGCAGAGTTTCAGAGAATATTGTATTTGCAAGTCTGTGATACCAGGTCAACATATATTTGAAATGGAATTAGACCCTGATATTGGGCTAGAGACCCCTGATCAATGAACTTGAAAACTCTTAAAGTTTGAACTTTCCCTGAACCCTCTGAGCCCGAGAACTGGCCTACTCCTTCTTGTTTAAGGTGAGTGCTCCTCCATTGCTTAAACATATCTAGAGTCCTCTGCTTTGCAAAATGACATCCCTCCCCTCCAACACCCAACCCTAGGATCTACCCCAATTTTTTTCCTGAACAGCAGTTCAATCTAAGATTTGGTTTACAACAAAATCCAATTGTGGATGTTGTAGGAAAGGGACAGTAACCTGAAGGATCTTCAGGACCTAACCGACATGTCCTGGAAGGATCTAAGAAAGTGTATAAGATGAAACATAAAGTTCAATAAAGATAAGCTTATTGATATGGAAATGGATTGGCAATACAAAAATCAACGCTGACAAGATCCCTGGAAGATAATGTTAACACATTGCTAAACTGACTGTTAAAATGTTGGAGAAAGCAATTCTCACACTAAGTGATGAAGAGAATAGAAGTGGGATTAAAGTGCTCAAGAATGTATGGTTGAGTGAATATACTATAGTATAAGATTGCCATAATAAAATACCACAAAGTGGATGGCTTAAACAACAGAAATTTATTTCTTGCAGTTCTAGAAACTACGAGTCCAAGGTCAAGGTTTTGGCAGATTTGGTTTCTCCCGAAGCCTCTCCCCTTGATTTGAACATGGCTGCCTTCTTACTTTGTCCTTATGTATACAGTCTTTTCTCTGTATGTCCACAACTCTGGTGTCTTTGTGTGACTGAATTTTCTCTTTTTATAAAGAAACCAGTGAAATTGGATTAAGATCCACCATTAAGGCTTTATTTTAACTTCAACATTTCTTTAAAGGCTTTACTCCAAATACAGTCACATTCTGAAGCACTGGAGTTAGGGCTATACTGTATGGATTTTTATTTTGTTAATGAGGGGGACCCAGTTTAGCTTATAACAGTATGTAAAGCTGAAAATCTCATCAGCCTTCCACATTCGAGGGAAGGGCAGAGAGCACACTAAAGTAACAATGGATGTGCTGGTAGGAAGGGCACTTAAGACCACCGAGTAACTCAGTAGCACACACGTCATTACTGAAGAGCAAGTTTGACCAGTTTCCTCTGTTCTCAACCCCCATGGCACCACTGCCCTTTTGCAGATCACACCTTTGGTTATGGGGGGGGAGGTGTCCCTTAAGACTAGATGACAAAAGGAGAACACATGAAAGTTGGAACAGAGCTGCTGCTGCTCCACATCAGCCCCACTGGGGGTATTCTTTAAAGGATAATGTGAGGGAGAGCCTTCCCCTCTTTGTGAAGAGATAAGTCACCTGAGGTCAGAGTACACATGGGCCCATGGTTAGTAACAAATACCTTGGCTGGTTGGTCACAGGTCTGAGAGGAGAAAAATTGGAATATTAGGTACAACAAAGTAAAGACACCACATTCCCAGTGATGCACTTGAGAGATTTTATTTTTTTCATCCCCACCATTCTAAATTGAGAGCGACCAAAGACCCTAATTTCTAGGGCAAAGGGCACTGCCACCAGGGAACACTGCAAGAGTTCCATTAAGCTTTGAGTTACTCTGCCACCAATTCCTTTAGGTTGCTTATGCCAATGACCAGTGAGCAGAAAAGAGACCATGTTTCTTGCAGAGAAGGGAAGGCTATGTTTGCACCACAGTGATAGGTACTTTTTCTGCACAATTTTAACTGACCACATACAGCAGCCACAGCCTGAGAAGAGCATGATGATCAGTCCTCAGAACCTGAGGGCTGGGATTTGGGATCAAATTCCTGGGTAAATCCGTTAGATCAGAGTTGCTAGCCAAAGGCAAAGGGAATCTAGAATAGGTAGAAAATGGGGGGTGATGAATATCTCTTTTAGGCACAAGACCAACTGTTGTAGCTGGGACTGTATTATTATTATTATTATTATTATTATTATTATTATTATTCTGTGTGTGTGTGTGTAATTTTCCCCAGAAAAAGAGACTAATTAGAATCCTGGAGGAGTTATTCTTAGATCTGTTGAGCTTACACAAAGCAAGGAGTTTGGAAGAACACAAGTAATGAACTGTTGTCAAAGTCGTGGTATGCACCACCAGGAAATTACAGCCCCCAAAATTGCTAAACTGAAGTGAGTTGCCCTGTCTAGGCAACCTGTATCGGCATACTGACTGATGGGGAACTTCAAAGGCCTCCTACTCCCTTGCCTCAATACAAGGCAATTTGAAGTGTTTCTGAAGCTCTCACAGCTTCAGAGAGCTCCCTGAGATGGCTGAGTTGTCTGCTGTAGCCACATCACTGCTCAACATGTCTTCCTGCCAAATCTTGCTCCTGTATAGGTGCTGTTTCAGGAAGCAGTTCCCAATAAATCTCTGCACACAACCTCCATCTCACTCTGTTTTGACATTAAAATATTGCTAATCCCACTATATACCCAGTCCTCCTCTATCACCACCACCATTCCTCCTTCTCCTTCCCCCCTCCTCCTCTTCCTACTACTAAATGCTTAATTATGAAACATGATATGTGTTTGTGCAGTTAAAAATTCTCAAGGCCATATGCGTTGTTCTTCTTTATTATATGTTCGCAATTACTGAATAATATCTAACATTTGAGTGCAAAGATGTGCCAACAAATATTTTGCATACAGTAAGTCAAATAATCCTCACAAAAAAAGTTCTATTACTCATCCCTTTATACGGGGAAGGAGATTGAGACTTTATGAGGTTTAATAAATTACCCCACATTGTACAAGATGCAAATGGCTGCTGGGATTTAAACACAGGGACTGCTTGGCTCCAAAGCTCAAGCTCTTAGACCACAACCACTTTACTTCCTGTCTCTCAGCAAGAAGTAACTGCATGGATCGACTAGCATTTTTTTTGTAAACTCATTGTGAAAGTCTACTTGAGTCCCTCTGATTTTGTTTGATTGGAGAAAGGCCAAGATGCAAAAATGGGGTAGCCACTTTGTCAGTATGGACTATGGTCATCTTTCTGGGCATTCCTCTCTTCTTGGGTGCTCTGTCCTTTCTTGGGACACCTTTTTGTTTACCTGAATAACACAATCATGATGGTTACCTAATGGTTAATGTATATTTTATACACTAATTGAGATTTAAAACTATGCAGTTATGCTTTCACCTTTAAAACGCCCTACATATACTTGAGACTAATCTATATTAGCAAATTGGCAGCTTTATGTTTCATGCAGGACCACAGTGACATCTTTTCAAATTAACATGTTTTTTAATTTAGTAAATTTTCCAATTAAATGTAAAATAGAAACAGTAGATGAGTATTATCAGAGGAATATTTTCATTTTTGACATATTCTTTTGACTTTATTTTCTGCTTTTCTTTGTAACAAATTAAATTTCAACTTTCAGCCAATGGCATAAACATGGAATATTTCTAGCATGTATTTTCTCACAGACATTTTTGATGTGTTAGTATGATTGCTATGAACCCACCATAACCAGCATCCTTGCAGAAAGGATAGAGGAGAAAAGGGAGGGCTTACATTGTAGCAGCGTTTAGTACAGTGCATGGACTATACTAAAATTCCAAAGCAACAGCAGAAGATAGTCTCAACTCTAAACCAATTTTCACTTAAATCTTTTCTTCCATACCAGCTGATTTTTGAAAAATAGATTGGATCTCAGCCTTGGATTATAAATCTTTGTGGTGTCTATTTTGAAAATGCTTTCTACCATCAAAGGATCTGATAGCTGCTCTCCCTGTTGAAATGCATCACAGCCTGGTAGCACTCAGAGCTTTTAGTTTGTTAGTGCAAATCAACTTTTATAGCCTGCATTTGAGAGAAAAAGACAGTGAAATTGCAATTGCACATCCATACATTATTTTGGCTATTTGTAAAAGGTTAAAAAAGAAGAATGGAGTATAAAGCTGCAGCATTTTCAGAGGGCTTAAGAAATTACTTTGAAACACATATGCACACACACAAAGGCACACACAGCAGCTGTGAGTGGTTCTTTACAGGATAACAAAGATAAACTAAATATTAGCTAAGTGATTTACTGTCAACATGGGATGGCATTTTGACATGCACTGTTTTTATATGTTCCCATTTCCTGTGTGAAATTTGTGGAACTTTTAAAGTTGTTTGATTGCAGAAGCCTACTTTAGCTGCTCTGACCACTCAAACCCTGCAGCTGGGAAGTGGCAAGGGGTGGTAAAGAATTAACAATATATTGGGAGTTGAGAAGCAAGAGTGATGAGTGAGGCAAGTGTTGATATTAGAAGCTTTGATTTGGGGGTTTATAAAGGTAACTGAATGTGACATTCAGTCATCTGGCTTCTAAAATGGGCAAGTGCAAGGATTATAGATGATAGCTTTTAGAGAAGGGCAAAATCTTTTAAATCATTTATGGCAGAAGTTTCAAGGCAAAGTCAAAACTAGATTAGAAGATAATCAATACTCTGAGGCTTACCAGGAGGTTTAGTGCATTTTTACTCAGAATGCCTATCTTAGGAAATGGGTTTGGAAAACCCTCTCAAATTGAAGCAGTAAAAAGGGCTTTTTAAGGGAAACAAAAAAGTTTTAAAAATACAAAATAATAAATGTTATAAAATATTGTTACAAAGAGCTATCTGCATATAATTTGTCATTTTTGATGTGCAAAATCAGAAACATCTATTGAGCAAATCATTTGACTGCATCAGGTTGTTTGGTTTTTTTCTCACACAAGTTGGAAGATTTGGGCAATTAGAACGTACAAAGTCTGACTGTTTTCTTCTAGCCTAGGGTCTTAATGGTATATTCTGTAGGCCATGGCTGGAACAAATTGTCAAGCATGGATCTTATAGTTGAGTTGACCCTTTAAGATATTGTTGCAAAAGTGTTTTTAAACTAAGTCTGGTATATGCAAAATTTTTTCTTAGTTTTCCTTTGAAAATTAACTGTGAATCTGTTTTTACAACTAAAATGTCATGCTTAAATCTATTTGCTCAAAAATGTGTATCAAGCCTCCACCAAACCTTAGAAAATGCTTCCTAAAGCTTCCTTATAGTTTGCTAGACATTTCTCCTCTCTGGAATTTCCTGCCTCGAACTTGCCCTTCTCTCAGGTCATGATTCTGCATTACACTTAAATGATAAAATCTAAATGTCCTCATTTTCTACTTCCCTGCTTCTGCATCCATCTTTATCTCATTCTCTATTATTGAAGGAATTCATGCTTCTATTGGAGATTAACTCCCCACCCCACTTCTCACAGGCTCTGCATACCTTTTTTAATTGCACCATCAAATCCTTCCTCTGCCTTCCCTTTCCCATTAGTAACAAACATGCTTTTCTTTAATATTCAAGAAGAATCCTCCTACTCTAATATTCCCTCAGATATCCCCTTTTTCTATTTGAATTTATAGAGCAATTTTTTAAGAATTGTTTATATCTGCTGTCTCTACTACCTCATATCACATTTATTCTTCATTCTACTCCAGTTCGGGCTACATCTCCCCTCACCCACTCCACTGAAAAGCTGTTTAGTCTGAGATTACCAATAAACTCTATGCTGTTAAGAAGAAGGCTTCTTTTCTTTTCTAATTTTATCTGCCTCCCATAAAATTCATTTGAGTAGGCACAACTTTTTGAAATAGAATTGTCCTTTTGCTTCCAGGACACTCTTCCAGTGTGTCTGAATTTTGACCTCACCTTCTTAGTGAGTTAGTGGGGGGGGGTTTTGGGGGGGTTCTAATGACTCCAGAGCATGGTCTCAAACTCTCGACACTTCCCTCAATAGCCTTTTGCATCAGTGACTGCATCCATTCTTATGGTTTTAATATCATATTTTATCTTCAGCCCCAAATCTGAGCTCCAAAATCAAATATTCAACTATACCTTGATATCTTCAATTGGAAGACTTACCATCATCTCCACCTAAATAGGCTGAAATGGAGCCCTTGATTATTACCTACTCTCCCACTAATTTCTTTCCCAGCCTTCTCCTTATTACTACATGACCCCATCTATTTTGTTGTACAAGCCAGAAGGCTAGGAATCACTCCTGATGCCCTCCTCAGCTCCTCAGCATCATTTCACATATCCGACTATCAGCAAATACTGACACTTTTTCCAAAATGTACTTAAAATTCATTTACCTGTCTTGGCCTACACTACACCTAGTCCAATGTCTCATCACCTCTTGCCTGGACCAGCATAATTTCCCCCACTGTATCTCCCTGCCTGTACTCTTAACTTTCTACAACTTATATTTTCTACAACAGCCAGACCAACTGTTTTAAACATAAATCATCTCCCATCACTTTTCTTCCTATAAACTTATCAATAACTTTCCATCGCACTTGAATAAAATCCATATCCTTTCCATGGTTAGAACTGTTTTTTTCTACCTACAACACACTGTGTCCCCAATTCTTCTTCTTTAGACCTTGGGCAATTGATACTCCCTCAGAGAAGATGTCTTTCACATCACCAACAAGGTAGATTTTTAGTTATCAGGAGTTTATTTCTTTAATGATACTCACATTTTTTTTTATTTTGTCATCATTTGTTGGTGCCAAACTCCTGAGAGTAGAAACCATAATTTTTCTACTCACTGATACTTTATCCAGTGCCTACTCTGTGTCTCTAACTGTTAATGGTTCAATTATTATATTTCAATCAATGAAAAAATGAATAAAAAGAAAAGATTATTTCTAGCAAATTTATCAGCACTTAATTCAAATTACTTGGTTTCAAAACTGGGAATTTCTGAGCTCAGCAGATTGTTTGCTCTGACAGCACATTTCAGGGAAAGAAGAGCTGAGGACAGTGCGTGTCCCTTGTCTTCCAGGCCACAGTCCCTTTATTTCTAACACAGGGTCATTCTATCTACTATTACTTTATAAATTTATTTGGTCAGTTTAATTTATCAAAATGGTCATTTAATTTCTCCTAGAACAAACCTAAATTTCACTTGCAATTTTAGTTTCAAGCAAAGTATAAGCACTCTATTATTCTTACTTTAAAAAATAGTCTTCATTAAGCAATGAATCACTGCACGTTGTATTTAGTTTTAAGAGCTCATCAAATGTTAAACACGATAAAGAAAGTTTTGTAAATCCCAATGTTTTCATAGGTTTTATCTTTTCTTAGCAGTTAAATTATTTATATGACACACTTAACTGAAAATATAAGTCTAAGGATGACTTAAACCCAGTCACAAGTTTTCAGACAAGTTCACAATCAGCCCTTTTGGGCAACTGAATATTATCAAATATTATTAGATGTTAGAAGCATTTCATATTAAATGAAATTAAATGAGACTTCTAAGGTGAGGTTTAGACTTCAGTCTATGATATGCATCCATCTAGAATTGGACAGACTGGTAATAAAGCCTGAGCTAAGAGCAAACTAACATTGGTCTAATAAGGGCCTGGGAGGGGCCTTGTGAGAATTTTAATGTACCTCTATTTATTTGCCCTTTATACTTGCTTTTTAAGAAGATCTATAGTTATTGGATAACCAAGAGGCCATATTGATATGTGACTATTGAATCAGTCATTTTTTTCATTAAATCAGAACGTTTTCCTCCTGTGATCCTAGTGGTCAATATCTGTACAATCAATTGGATTGGACAGTCAGTCAATATGGCCTGGCAATGAAGTAATTGCTATTTATCTGATCTACATTTCTAAATGCTATATTTTTACCTTAAACCTGGCTTAAATTAGTTTTCTCTGGGCAAATGTCTGCCTTAACTCTGTATGAGTAAAATAGGAACATTTATTGAAAGAGCACATATTTTCAATGCTTAATGAGAAGCAAGGCAAAGAGCTCTAACAGATGCTGATATAAAACTCCACTTGTTGCATGCTCTGTAGCCTTCTATATCATAACTTACAGCTTTCTATCAAGACTCTAAGTTCTCTATAGCAATGTTTTAAATTGTATTATAGGCAAATATATTCACCACCCAGGACTTCTTAACAGAAGGATTGTTCTTTCTAAGTGGTTTGTAAATGTGACTTAATTTGGCCTATGAAATGTGAGTCAATGTAACATAAGCCATATTCAAGCAGAAATGTTAAAGGTTAGCACAGGATCTTATCATTATTTTCTTACTACAATGAGATTGTCATAAGAGGACAGGGGATCCTTCTTTAGCAGTGTGAAAGTCAACCATCAAAATATAAATATATATAATACAGTATAAGCAAAAGATACACTTTCTGTCATTGTAGGCTTCTAAAATTTTTGGTGGTTCTTTGTTATAAGAGTGAAACTTACCTTAAACTGACTATTAAAAGCTCATGTAATCTCTAATCCTGGCAAAATGTATGATATAAAGAAGATGATAATTTTCTGAATGAACGAATGAACCAGAAAGAGGAGACACTAGAATGCATTTCTGTTCATTACAATGTTTATTCCTTCACAAACCACTATTGGCATGGAGATGTAATGTATTTTAGTCACTAAGATAAATTTAATTCTAAAATGGAGATCTATTTAGGAATAAGTTGTTACTAGCATTGGTACTCTAAGAAAACTAGCAGTAATTTTGAAATTTGGAGATTTCAAGTTTTTAAGCATAGCAAAATAAATTTAAGTACATTTAAGTACTGCTGAATAAAGATTCCAGTTCTTGCAGATTAAATAGTAATCTTCATCTCTTAATTTTCTCTGCCTGACAATCTTTGATAAAAATAAATGTTATGTTGCCTGTGCTTATCAAACATGACCGCACAATACCTAAGGGGAATATCCCCCAGGAACCCCTAATGTCCGTGAGGGGTTATAGTCAATTAAGAGAAAATAATAGCACTCAAGCTAGTGTTAATTATTCCTGCATTTAATTTTGGTAAACTCTTTGAGTGTCTTTATTTCTCTTTCCCATTTAAATATGTTAAAGTATTAGTATTTCACAACCTATCCCAAGTAGCAGCCTGAAAACGTTCTGTACTTCATGATCGTTACTGTCTCCATAGGACGAAATAATGGTCCTAGAGGTCTTGCCTATTTCACTGGGAAGTCCTCTGTGAAAAAATCATGTACTTCAATCAAATGCAATGCAAAAGTTTAAGTCTGGATATAAATAGCACGGGATAAGGAAAAAAGTCTGGCTATCTTGTAGTGAAGTTCATGTGTTTATACTGATATATTTGGATCTAAACTGGATTGTCCACATGATTGGCCACAAAGTTTTCACTCTTGGTTATTGATTGGCCATCTTGAAAACTCCTCCATAATCACAGACAGCCATCCACAGAGGCTGACTTTTGCCCTCATCTGAGAATAATCTAGAACTATAATCAGGCATGGTACTAGGAAGAAGAAATCTATATGTCGGCTTTCTCTGACAGATAAGGAACAGATTTAATCACAGGAACCTTTCATTTTCAACAATACCTGGCTGGAACAAAAGTACAACTAAGTCAAGGTACAAATAAAAATATATAGTAACATGAGTTACTAGTCTAGATAATGGCCTTTATTAGCTTTTAAAATATTTAAAAAAGAAAAGAAACCAGTCTGGTTTCAGATAACAATAAGGACCCAGTTACCAGCTAATCATTTGAATTCAAAATATCTCATTTAGGAAAGTGTGACAATAACATGGATGCTCAAGGCTCCTATTTTTATCTCCTAGCAAAGAGCATGAAGACCTTCTTTGGTACTTTTCCTTTCACTGTATTCCACTCATGATTGAAGGCAAGTAATTTATAATGAATGATGCCTTCAAGGTAGAATGAGATTGCTACCTGCTTTTATAGCTGGTAATGGAAAAACTGCAGACATGATGGGTAATAACTTAGCTCATTAATTTTCTCAGACATGTTTTAGGCAATAAACACTTATTTGAAACTTTTGGGTGTACAGAAAAACCTTAGCTTTCAAGGTAGAACTTATCTGTTCCCATAATATCCTAACTTTTGAAATTGGCTCTATTTTTTATCTAGTGAATTAGGGCATTCTTAGTATGGCCTTTCCTTCTATAGGATAATATATATATGTGCCACGTTGTCTTGTTCCCATCATGAAATCACATTTAATGGGAAAAATGCATCTGTATAATTTGTGAATGGAACACAAAGGTAATTTCAGAACATTTGTCTGCAATTGGAAGGCCCCTGCCTATGAAGCTACAAAGGCTGGCTGACCCTGCAAAGTCTTGTTTTCAGAAAGTAACTAAAGTGCTTATATTCAGGCTCTGTCAATATATAACAGTTTGCTGTGATGGGTGATTCAGAGAATAGCAATAATGATGGTAATGACAATGGTGATCATAATGAAAGTGGGAGTATTTTTGGAAAACAATGTTCTGCTTCATCCAAAGCCAACAAAACAGGGACACCAGGGGAGCCTGTTGGGCATAGAAACTGTCTATAAAGAGTTGCAGTTCCTGCTGCCCTTTTCAGCTGATCCAGCTACTGTGACTGAGCTCCCTCAAACACTTTTCCAATCTGTGGAGCCTAAAATATATATTTATTTTTATCAAAAGCACAGAAAAACAAACCAACCAAGAGCTCCCTACTATTAGCGCTATCTAGACTGAAGAGAAAATCAATTATCAGGGCTGTCCTCACCTAGTCACTTTCTAAGTTGGTTTCTCTTCTAGGAGAGCAGTGGCTTCAGAAGTTTCTTTTCATGGTTTCCCAAGGGTGCCACAATCTTTCCTATATCCTCAGGGCTGTACCCCTGAAGGGTCTACTTAAAGCTGGGAAAGCATTCTGTATTCACAGCGGGCAACGGGAGGTATTCAGACACAGTGAGGGAGCTCAAGTCAACACTGAACATCAAACTAGGGAAGCAGAAAATCATTTGTACATTCTCAAATTTAAGGAGTAAACTGGCTTTGTGCCTCACACAAAGAATCCCAAACTGTCAAGTTAATCTGTTTTGGCTTTTTGTAGCCCTCATTTCTCCTTCTTCTTTGAAAAGTTACACCTTTACCCAGCCGATTCTGCTGTTTTAGGAGAGCTATGTTCTCATTCAGATTTTTGTATAAGATAACAAAATCCAGTAGAGTGATATAATTAATATAACCATGTTGTCAAGAATTCAAGCTACAAAGCTGGATATACCTTTACCAAAGGCCTAGAACTTTCTCATAGTGTCAGAGGCAGTAGTCGTCTGCATTTTCTTTTCTTTTTTTTCACTTGCTATGTTAAAAAAATGACAACCCTCAAAAAATATATTTCTAAAAACTTTGATTATTTCTCCTTGGATGACTAGGCAAATGTATTGCAACACTATCAGTCATTCATTCCTACAACAGCTACTCCCCAAGAGCTATCAAATTATTACTTGGCGCTATAAAAATGAGATGTCCATGTTTTTGTTCTTTTTAGATTTATAAAAAGCCAGGGAAGCAGGAGGAAAAGACATGCATAGCTGCCTTGCAAAGCAGTCCACCAGCAAAGGCTATGCATATGACTATGATTAATTTTAAAATGGGTTGGAGGGCATGGTTTCAGGAGATCAAAAAAGCCATATATGAGACTGGAGCAAGACAGATGTGACCAAGATAGAGTAGGTAGTTCTGAAAAAAATGAACAGAGAGTTAAGTATTGTTATGGGAGAAATAATCCAAGCAAGCTGGAGACTGTTCTGTTGGGATTGGACAGGGCACTCAAGTTAAAGTTAAAGTTTTATGTAGGGAAGTAGCTAGTATTAAGTTTGAAATATGTATTTGTTTAAGGACTTAAATTTCACGTCATAACTTTCCACTTCCAATACAATTGACAAGAAGAAAGGAAGGAGAGGAGAAAGAGAGGAGAGAGAGAGGAAAAAAAGATAGATACATATATACATGTATATATGCTCCTCTGCCCTTTATTTTAATAAAGCTTTATTATTATGTTATGATATAAGCACAAAAGTGGTATAATATATAATAGTTTAAACAAAATTATCTATCCTCCTATTTATGACATAAGATTCTCCTGACCTTAGGTTATTTATATAAGAATTTAACTTAATATCATGTTGAAAAAATTGTATTCATTTCTGAACTTTTATTTAGTTAAATGCTAAAATATGTTAAGAAGCGTAAACATGGATAAAACCTTTGTAAGATTGCTGAGAAAACATGAAGCAAATATTGGAGTATGGTCACATAGATTATATAATCAAATGGAAACCGATATAAAACCAAGAGACTATTGAGAAATGAAGAAATATTTTTCAACAAGAGAAAAAGTAAAACAGAAAACTTTAAAAGTAATTGAATAAATCTGGTCAATGTAAAAATAACCAAGGTGTAATATATATGGAAAATTGAACTGGAAACATATGTTTTAGTTGTAGGATTTGCATATATGTGTTATAGAGGTTTTGATCATTGAATTATTTGTCTTATCTAAAAACAAATCATTTGTTTTTATAATTTAAAAATGAAAATATATAAATGAATTAATATTTTCTTTATTTTTCTTCTCAAAGTGAGAGGAGGTGAAGTAGAGAGACAGAGTCCTGCATGATCTCCTACTGCGACCTACCTGGCAACCCCCGTCTGGGGTTGATACTCTGCCATCTGGAGTCATGCTCGCAACCAAGCAATTTTTACCAACTGAGGTAGAGGCTTCACAACACCCAGGGAGGTTGCACTCAAACCAGTCAAACTATAGCTGTGGGAGGAGAAGAGAGCAAGAGGGAGAGAAGGGGGAGGTGAGGGGTAAAGAAGCAGATGGTCACTCCTGTGTGCCCTGATCGGGAATCAAACCCAGGACATCCACACTCTGGGCCTATGCTCTACCACTGAACCAACTGGCTAAGGCTGAATTAATATTTTATTGATTAAGAGCCACTAGGATAATATATATTGTGTAGCTAATAACTGTTTAAATTTCAAATTGTCCAATAATTTGGTGGAGTTATTTTGTAATATGGAGTCGATAAGCAATGGGGAAGCCAGTGAATTTTAAGCAAAAAATGATGTGGAGAAAATCAGACTTTAGGGAGATTAGCTTGACAACAGAACACTGTATAAATTGGAAAAGGGAGGGACTAGATTTTCCCTAGACTGAAACTACCCTCATTGGCTGACCGTTAGCATTTTCATATTATTCTCATAGCGTATCAGTAATATTCTAATTCTTTTATTTTGTTCTATCTAAATTCATATTTCCTCTAGTTCTACTGTAGCAATTGGTACAGCTGGTTTTAGGAACTTCAGGAAGAAACTGTGCTCATTTTTTTTCACTCCTGACTTTTCCAGAAGAAATATGAATATGAAGTTTAAAGCTACTTACTCTCTAGCTCTGCCTTGTAGTAACATCGTTCCCTGTTACTGACACTATCTCAACATCAGTGAAGAATATACAAGGCTGCCAGCTCTTTCCTCGTTTTTGTCTTTGATCATTGCTCCTCTAAATAATATAAAGGATTTTCAGGATTGCGTTTTAGTGTCAATTTATCACAAAGGAAGCACTATGGCTTGTTATTGGTTCAAGCCACATTTTTATGGAAACCTATTTGTGTATCAGAAGTATTACCAACTTGGTAAATGATGACAGTTTGGTGGATTCAAATGATATTGCATCATCAGGAAAATCCACCTAAAGAATATCCTTAGGTATCAAGCCTTTGAAAGTTTTCTAAACTAAGCATTTTCCAATTTCTCACCTCCAAATTGAATGAGAGAAGATTCTTTTAATTTAAGCTTTAACATTTCTATACATTTCTATTCAGTTCCCTAAGCAGAAGTGTGTGTGTGTGGGGGGCAGGGATAGAAGCTTTGGGGAAAATCAGTATTTCTTTTGCACAAGATGAACCAACAGTGGTATTAGTTTACATTGAGGCAGTTTTACAAACTCATCAATTTAAGACCTTTCAACCTAACTTCAGATGACACCAAAAATATAGGATTTCTCCATATTTTTGCCAGCTAATTAAAAGCTGAAATATTTCTAAAATTAAACGAAAGAAAGAACTAAAGAGATTGACACATCACTCTTTTGTATTCTCTATATTTTTAAGTTGCTTTAAAAATGCGCCTGACCAGATGGTGGCATAGTGGATAGAGCGTGGGACTGGGATGCCGAGGATCCAGGTTTGAGACCCCGAGGTCACCAGTTTGAGCATGGGCTCATCTGGTTTGAGCAAATCTCACCAGCTTGGACCCAAGGTGGCTGGCTCAAGCAGGGGGTTACTCAGTCTGCTGAAGGCCCACAGTCAAGGCACATATGAGAAAGCAATCAATGAACAACTAAGGTGTCACAACAAAAAACTGATGATTGATGCTTCTCATCTTTCTCCGTTCCTGTCTGTCTGTCCCTATCTATCCCTCTCTCTGACTCTGTCTCTGGGGGGAAAAAAAACATCTCTTAAAAATGCTTTAAAACTTTGTATTTATAAAATTATTTAAAATATTATACTTCTAATAATTGTACTACCATTTAGTAATTAATAACTCCATTGTCTATAAAATACATTTTAGAGCTAGAGAGTCAGTGAGTGCCTTATTTAAAGCACTGTATAGCATATTGTTTGCAAAGGGTCAAGGTTTATTAAAGCATTATTATTCATTCACCACAAAGTTTGAAAGCTGTGAATTTGAAATATTCTTCTCAGCAAAAAAATAATTTAAAAAATGGCTTTGTTTATAAAAATGTCTTTGGTGTTGGCAGAATTTAAATCACAGTTTGAATTTGATTGGAGACCTCAAAAAATAGGGGAAAAAAATCTAGTGTTGGCTTCTAATCAGTAAGTAATTCATACTTCAGACACCTTCTTAGCTTATCGCTAGTGGACCGGGTATCTTTGAACAAAGATTCTTAAAGGCTCATTAGAGTTTTATCTTCGTAAAGGTAAAATTGTTTACTTTTAGGATCTGAGAGAGAAGGCAAAGAAGGAGCACTGGGGAATATGTGGTTGGCAAGTAAGTTGCCTAATTGATCAAAGACTTTAAATGCATTATATTCATAAGTAAACCTGAAACATTAGATGAATGGAGGACAACACATGATATAGAATACACTAACAGAGTACAATTTTTTCCCCAAATACTGTCAGGTAACAATACCAGAAAATCTAATAAGAAAAACTAGATTTCTAGATTGAACACCTGCCAATAGACTAGGCAACAAAGTCAACTTGAAATTTCGAACAAAGAAGTAAATCTTATTTTATATGCTCTGAACAGTGGTAACATGATATTCATGTCTATAATGAAACTATGGAAATATATCACCTCTTCTAAAGACATAGTTTTGGTAGACAATAGTATTTACAGTAGCATAATCCAATCAATACTTCTGCAGCCATGGCCACATGAAAACAGGTCATTTGGCCAACAGAACCTAAGGGGTTTTTAGTTTTGTTTTAGTCTACTGATCTTTTTCATGCCCCTGGATTAAATGATGTCTCAGATCAAAGCTGACACAGAGAAAGGAATTTACAAAAATGTCATCACTATCTAAATGACAAAAACAAGCCCTGGCCATGTGGCTCAATGGATAGAGTGTCATTCCAGCATGTATAGGCTGTGGTTTCAAACCCCAGTCAGGACACATATGAGAAGCAACCAAAGAGTGCATGACTAAATGGAACAACTAAGTGGAAGAACAAGTTGATACTTCTCTCTCTTTCTCTCTCTCTCTCTCCTCTCCCCCCTTTCCTCTTTCTCGAGTCAGTGAGAAAATATAAACAAACAAACAAATAAATAAATATGATAATAAATTCCAAGGTTGCTTCTCAATATAATCTCCTGCCAATACAGTTGACCCTTGAACAAAATGAATTTGAACTGCTCAGGTCTACTTATATGTGGGTTTTTTTTCCCCCCAATCAATAATATAAATGTATTTACTGTTCTATATGATTTTCTTAATAACAATATCTTTTCTCTTTTTTTGTAAGAATATAGTAAATAATACATATAACATGCAAAATATGTGTTAATTTATGTTACCAGTAAGACTCTAGCCAACAGTAGGATATTAGTAATTAAGATGTTTGGGAAGTCAATAGTTATATGTGAATGTAACAGAGGTCAGCATGCCTAAACCTCTTGTTTTTTTGAAGATCATCTGTACTATCTTTTCAGTGTGTGGGTGTGTGTGTTAAGAATCAAGGGAAAAATCTCACTGTTTTTCTGAAAATTCACCTTTAATATTCTAAATAATCCATGGCAAAACTCCTTTATTCTCCATGAAAAGTCTCGGAAATAATAAATATACTTAGTACATAGGGAAAGAAGACACCTCTTTCTTTCTCACCTGTAACCTTGTGAAGCAAAAGTGGAAAGGGGATTTGACTAATCATGTTTGTTTAAAAAGAAGCATTCCGCCCCTGGCTGGTTAGCTCAGTTGGTTAAGAGCATTCTCTGAAGACAACAAGATTGTGGATTCAATACCTGGTCAGTGCACACATGGGAAGCAACCAAAAAATGCACTACTGAGTGGAACAACAAATGCTTTTCTTTCTTCTTTCTCTCTCTCTACCTTCCTCTCCCTATCTCTCTTTTAAAAATCAATAAAAATTAAGCCTTAGCCAGATAGCTTGGTTGGTTGGAGTGTCATCCCAGAATGCAGAAGTTGCCAGTTTGATTCCTCCATCAGGGCACATACAAGACAGCTCTATGTTCCTCTCTCTCTCTCTCTCTCTCTCTCTCTCAAAAAGAATACAATTAAATTAACTGGGAAAAGAGGAACAGTTAGTTGAATATAATATCTTATATTTTCTAAAAATTAAACTAATAAAAATTAACAACTTAGCATAGCATTTGCCATAGTCTTTACAACTAAGGCTATATATAGTAAGAGACAAAGAAAATCACTACATAATGAAAAAAGGAGCAAACCAATAAGAGGATATAATCATTGAAAATATTTATGTATCCAATATAGGAGCACCTAAATATATAAAGCAGATTTTGATGGACATATAGGGAAAGAGTGACAGCAATACAGAAATATTAAGAAATTTTAACACCTCACAGACATCAATGTATAGATCTTCCAGACAGAAAATAACAAAGAAACAGCAGCCTTAAAGGGCACACTAGATCAAGTGGATTTAACTGATATCTTCAGGACATTTCACCCCAAAGCAACAAAATGTATATTCTTTTAAAGTGCTCATAATACATTTTCTAGGATAGATCACATGTTAAAACACAGAACAAGTCTCAATAAATTTAAGAAGATTGAAATCATATCAAGCATCTTCTCTGATCACAATGGTATAAAACTAGAAATCAACTACAATAGAAAACCTGAAAAATAGTCAAACACTTGGAGGCTAAATGACACATTATTAAATAACAAGTGGGTTAACAATGAGATCAAGAAAGAAATAAAAAATTTTCTTAAAATAATGAAAATGAGTATACAACAACTCAAAATCTATGGGACACAGAGAAAGCAGTCCTGAGATGGAAGTTCATAGCATTACACACATACCTTAAGAAGCAAAGGGAGCCCTGGCCGGTTGGCTCAGCGGTATAGCGTCGGCCTGGCGTGCGGGGGACCCGGGTTCGATTCCCGGCCAGGGCACATAGGAGAAGCGCCCATTTGCTTCTCCACCCCCGCCCCCTCCTTCCTCCCTGTCTCTCTCTTCCCCTCCCGCAGCCAAGGCTCCATTGGAGCAAAGATGGCCCGGGCGCTGGGGATGGCTCCTTGGCCTCTGCCCCAGGCACTAGAGTGGCTCTGGTTGCGGCAGAGCGATGCCCCAGAGGGGCAGAGCATCGCCCCCTGGTGGGCAGAGCATCACCCCTGGTGGGTGTGCTGGATGGATCCCGGTCGGTGCATGCGGGAGTCTGTCTGACTGCCTCCCCGTTTCCAGCTTCAGAAAAATACAAAAAAAAAAAAAAAAGAAGAAGAAGCAAAGGGAAGCTCAAATAAACAATCTAACCCCTCACTGAAAAGAACTAGCAAAAGAACAAATAAAACCCAGAGAAGTAAAAGGAAGGAACTAAAAATGGTCAGAGAGGAAATAAAGAATATAAAGATTAAAAAACAATACTAAAGATCAATCAAACCAAGAGCTGAGTCTTTGAAAAGGCAAACAAGATTGATGAACCTATAACCAGACTCATCCAAAAAAAAAAAAAAAAGATAGGACCCAAATAAATAAAATTAGAAATGAAAGAGGAGAAATAACAACTGACATCACAAAAATACAAAGACTTGTAAAAAAATACTATGAAAAACTATTTTCCAAAAAATGGGGCAATCTGGGCAAAGTGGATAAATTCCTAGAAACATACAATCTTCCAAAACTGAATCTGGAAGAATCAGAAAATCTGAGCAGGCCTGTTACAACAAATGAAATTGAAACAGTTATCAAGAAAATCCACAACAAACAAAAGTCTTGAACCAGATGGCTTCACAGGCAAATTTTACCAAACATTCATAGAAAAACACCTATTCTTTTCAAGCTATTCCAACAAGTTCAAGAGGAGGGAAGACTTCCAAGTTCATTTTATGAGTCAAGTATTATCCTAATTACAAAACTAGGTAAAGACACTACAAAGAAAGAAAATTATAGGCCAATATTCCTAATGAATATAAATACTAAAATTGTCAATAAAATATTAGCAAACCAGATCCAGCAATGCATTAAAAAAAATCATACATCATGATCAACTGGAATTTATTCCAGAAAGGCAAGTCTGGTACAATATTTGCAAATCAATAAATACGATTCATCACATAAACAAAATAAAGAATAAAAATCACATGATCATATCACATGATGTAAAAAAAAAGAAGTTGATAAAATCCAGCACTCATTTATGATCAAAACTCTCAACAAAGTACACATGAGGGGACCATACTTCAAAATAATAAAGGCCATATATTACAAACTGACAACCAACATCATACTCAATGGGCAAAAAATAAAAGCAATCCCCTTGAAATCAGAAACAAGATAGAGATGTCTCTTTTCACCATTCTTATTCAACATCATTCTGACTATCCACAGCAATCAGACAGGAAGAAATAAAAGGTATCCAAATTGAAAAAAAATTCTAAAACTGTTATTATTTGCTGATGATATGATACTGTACAAAGAAAACTCTAAAGCCTAACTCAAAAATCTTCTAGACCTGATAAATGAATTCGGCAAGATGACAGGATATAAAATTAATATTCAGAAATCAATGGCATTTTTATAAATCAACAATATAAACTGTCAGAAAGAAAAGTTAAGGAAACCAATCCCTTCAATATTGCAACAACAACAAAAATGAAGTACCTAAGAATAAATTTAACAAAGAAAGTAAGACTTGTACTTGGAAAATTATAAAACATTGAAAAAGGAAGTAAAAAAAGATACAAACAAGTGTAAGCATATACTGTGTTCATGCATAAGAAGAATTAACATTATTAAAATGTTTATACTACCCAAAGTAATCTATTGAAGGTAATTCTTATTAAAATACCAATGGCATACTTCATAGATGTAGAACAAATATTCTAAAATTTATGTGAGGCCCTGGCCGGTTGGCTCAGCGGTAGAGCGTCAGCCTGGCATGCGGGGGACCCGGGTTCGATTCCCGGCCAGGGCACATAGGAGAAGCACCCGTTTGCTTCTCCACCCCCTCCCTCTCCTTCCTCTCTGTCTCTCTCTTCCCCTCCTGCAGCCAAGGCTCCATTGGAGCAAAGATGGCCCGGGCGCTGGGGATGGCTCCTTGGCCTCTGCCCCAGGCACTAGAGTGGCTCTGGTCGAGGCTGAGCGACGCCCCGGAGGAGCAGAGCATCGCCCCCTGGTGGGCAGAACGTCGCCCCTGGTGGGTGTGCCGGGTGGATCCCCGTCGGGCACATGCGGAAGTCTGTCTGACTGTCTCTCCCCGTTTCCAGCTTCAGAAAAATAAAAAAAAATAAAATAAAAATTTATGTGAAACCAAAACAGAACCTAAATAGCCTCAGTAATCCTGACAAAGAAAAACAAAATGAGAGGTATCAGACTTCTTGATATCAAATTATACTACAAGGCCATTGTTATAGAAACTTCTTGGTTCTGGCATTAATGCTAGCATACAGATCAATGAAACAGAACACTTAGAAATAACCCACACCTTTAGGGTCAATTAATATTTGATAAAGGAAACAAGAGCATATAATGGAGTAAAGATAGTATCTTTAATATATATTGTTGGAAAAATTGGACAGGCACAGCCAAAAGAGTGAAATTAGACTACCAACTTACACCATTCACAAAAACAAACTCAAAATGGATAAAAGACTTAAATATAAGTCACAAAACCATAAATATCTTGGAAGAAAACACAGGCAGTAAACTCTCTGATATCTCTCACAGCATTTTTTTTTTTGTCGATTTATCTCCATGGGCAAGTGAAATAAAGAACAAAATAAAGAAATGGGACTATATCAAACTAAAAAGCTAATGCACAGCAAAAGACACCATTAACAAAATAAATAAAAAGAAAACCCATTTAATGGAAGAACACATTTGCTAATTATATCTAATAAGGGGTTAATAACCAAAATTTATAAAGAATATATATATTTTTTTGTTGTTAAAATTTTTTTAAATATTTTATTTATTGATTTTTAGAGAGAGGGGAGAGAGAGAGAGAGAGAGAAAGGGGAGGAGCAGGAAGCATCAACTCCCATATATGCCTTGACCAGGCAAGCCCAGAGTTTCGATCTGGCAACCTCAGTGTTCCAGGTTGATGCTTTATCCCACTGTGCCACCACAGGTCAGGCAAAGAATTTTTAAAACTCAACACCAAGTAGGTTAAAAATCCAATTTAAAAATGGGCAAAGGACCTGAATAGATTCTTCTTCAAAAAGGACATACAGATGGCCCATAAGCGTATGAAAAAAATTCTCAATGTCACTAACTATCAGAGAAATGCAAATTAAAACCACAATAGGATACCACCTCAATAACTCACTAAAATCACTAGATAGATCCTCAAGAAAGAAAATTAACAAAGAAACAGCAGACTTAAAGGACACACTAGATCAACTTGATTTAACAGATATCTTTAGAACCTTTCACCTTAATGCAGCAGAATATACATTCTTTTCAAGTGCTCATGGTACAAATTCTCTAGGATAGACCACATGTTAGGGCACAAAAGCGGTCTCAACAAATTTAAGAACATTGAAATCATATCAAGCATTTTCTCTGATCACAATGGCATGAAACTAGAAATCAACCACAACAGAAAAACTGAAAAATGCTCAAACACTTGGAAACTAAACAACATGTTATGAAATAACGAATGAATTAACAATGAAATAAAAAAAGAAATAAAAAAATTTCTAGAAACAAATGATAATGAGCAAACAACAACTCAAAATATATGGGACATAGCAAAAGCAGTCCTGAGAGGTAAGTTCATAGCACTACAAGCATTCCTTAAGAAGCTTGAAAAAGCTCGAATAAATAACCTAACCCTTCATCAAAAAGAACTAGAAAAAGAACAGCAAGTAAGGCCCAGAGGTAGTAAAAGGAAGGAAATAATAAAAATCAGAGAGGAAATAAATGACATAGAAGCTAAAGAAACAATACGGAGGATTAATGAAACCAAGAGCTGGTTCTTTGAAAGAGTAAACAAGATCAATGAACCTTTAAAAAGAAGACTCACCAAGAAAAGAGACAGAGGACTCAAACAAATAAAATTAGAAATGAGAGTAGAGAAATAACAACTCGCACAACAGAAATACAAAATATTGTAAGAAAATACTATGAAGAACTGTATGCCAAAATTTTAAACAACATAGGTGAAATGTACAAATTCCTTGAAACATTTAATCTTCCAAAATTCAATCTGGAAGAATCAGAAAAACTATACTTACCAATTACAACAAAAGAGATCGAAATAGTTATCAAAAATCTCCCAAAAAACAAAACTCCTGGGCCTGATGGCTTCACTGGTGAATTCTACCAAATATTCAAAGAAGAACTAACTCCTATCCTTCTCAAGCTATTTCAAAAAATTCAGGAGAAAGGACCACTTCCAAGTTCCTTTTATGAGGCGAGCATAATTCTGATTCCAAAACCAGGCAAAGACGACACAAAGAAAGAAAATTAGAGGCCAATATCCCTGATGAATTTAGATGCTAAAATCCTCAACAAAGTATTAGCAAACCGGATCCAGCAATACATGAAAAAACTTATACATCATGATCAAGTGGGATTTATTCTGGGGAGGCAAGGATGGTACAACATTCGTAAATCAATTAATGTGATTCACCACATAAACAAAAGGAAGGAGAAAAACCACATGATAATTTCAATACGTACAGAAAAAGCATTTGATAAAAATCCAGCACCCATTTATGATCAAAACATACCTCAACATGATAAAGGCCATCTATGACAAACCCGCAGCCAACATCATACTCAATGGGCAAAAATTAAAAGCAATTCCCCTTAAGATCAGGAACAAGGAAGGGGTTCCCCCTTTCACCACTCTTATTCAACATAGTTCTGGAAGTCCTAGCCACAGCAATCCAACAAGAAGAAGAAATAAAAGGCATCCAAATTGGAAAAGAAGAAGTAAAACTATCATTATTTGCAGATGATATGATACTGTATATAGAAAACCCTAAAGTCTGTCTCAGTCAAAAAACTACTGGACCTAATAAATGAATTCAGCAAGGTGGCAGGATATAAAATTAATACACAGAAATCAGGGGCATTTTTATACACAAACAATGAACTGTCAGAAAGAGAAATTAAGGAAACATCCCTTTCACTACTGCAACAAAAAAAAAATACAGTACCTAGGAGTAAATTTAACCATGGAGGTTAAAGACTTGTAATCAGAAAATTATAAAACATTGATAAAAGAAATCAAGGAAGACACAAACAAGTGGAAGCATATACTGTGCTCATGGTTAGGAAGAAAAACAACATTAAAATGTCTATATTACCCAAAGCAATTTATAAATTCAATGCAATACTAATTAAAATACCAATGACATACTTCAAAGATATAGAACATATATTCCAAAAATTTATATGGAACCAAAAAAGAACACGAATAGCCTCAGCAATCTTGAAATAGAAGAATAAATTGAGAGGTATCACACTTCCTGATATCAAGTGATACTACAAGGCCATTGTACTTAAAACAGCTTGGTACTGGCATAAGAACAGGCATATAGATCAATGGAACAGAACAGAGAACCCAGAAATAAACCGACATCTTTATGGACAAATGATATTTGACAAAGGAGGTAAGAGCATACTGTGGAGTAAAGACAGTCTCTTTAACAAATGGTGTTGGGAAAACTGGACAGCTACCTTCCAAAAAATGAAACTATACCACCAACTTACACCATGCAAAAAAATAAACTCAAAACGGATAAAGGACTTAAATGTAAAATGTGAAACCATAAGTATCCTAGAAGAAAACTTAGGCAGTAAGCTCACTAACATCTATTGAAGCAATAGTTTTGCTGAATTATCTCCACAGGCAAATGAAATAAAAGACAAGATAAACAAATGGGTCTATATCAAACTAAAAAGCTTTTGCACAGCTAAAGACAATATGAACAAAATAAAAAGACAAATCACACAATGGGAGACATATTTGACAATACATTTGATAAGGGATTAATAACCAAAATTTATAAAGAACTTGTAAAACTCACCACCAGGAGGACAAACAATCCAATCAAAAAATGGGCACAAGAAATGAATAGACATTTCTCCAAAGAGGCCAATAGACAAATGAAAATAGGTTTAACATCACTAATTATTAGAGAAATGCAAATTAAAACCACAATGAGATACCACCTCACACCAGTCAGAATGGCGCTCATTGACAAAACAACACACGATAGGTGTTGGCGAGGATGTGGAGAAAGGGGAACCCTCCTGCACTGCTGGTGGGAATGCAGACTGGTGCAGCCACTGTGGAAAACAGTATGAAGATTCCTCAAAAAATTAGAAATGACCTGCCCTTTGACCCAGCTATCTCACTTATAGGAATATATTCCAAGGACACCATATCACCGACTGAAAAAAGGAAATGCACGCCATGTTTATGGCAGCATTGTTCACAATAGCAAAGATTTGGAAACAGCCCAAGTGTCTGTCAATGGATGAGTGGATTAAAAAGCTTTGGTACATATATACAATGGAATACTATGGGGCTATGAAAAAGAAGGAATTATTACCTTTTGCAACAATATGGAGGGACCTGGAAACTATTATGTTGAATGAAATAAGCTAGGCAGAAAAAGAAAAATATCATATGATCTCACTCATTTGAGGAATCCAAGGAATAATGAGAACTGAGGAACAGAATTGAGACAGAGGAGGGATCAAAGGGACCAGAGGAAAAGAAGACAGAGGGAAAAGGGATGATAGGATGAGATAAACCTGAAGGGAAGGGGGGAGGGCGCTATAGGGAGGGGGACAGGGGAGATGTTGGGGGAATAAAGGGGAGGGGGGATGCATTCAGAGTGACTCTAGAATCTATGTAAACACAATTAATTAAATAAAAAAAGAGATACCACTTCATACCTGTCAGAATGGTGCTCATTAACAAATCAACACACAATAAGTGCTGGTGAGGATGTGGAGAAAAGGGAACCCTCCTGCACCACTGGTGGGAATGCAGACTGGTGCAGCCACTGTGGAAAACAGTAAGGCTTTTCCTCAAAAAATTAAAAATGAAACTGTGTTTTGACCCAGCTCTCACACTTTTAGGATTATATCCTAAGAATACTAAAAGCACTAATTCAAAAGAAGATATGGATTTTGAGACAAGATGGCGCTGGAGTAGGCGAATGTACCAGCATCTACCTCCCAGAACCAATGTGGATTACAAACTAATTTTATGAACTATCAACTGGAAAAACCAACTTTGGACTAAACTAAAAGGACTCTTCAACCCAGGAACGCTGAAGAAGCCACCCAGAGACTGGTAGGAAAAGCGGAAACGCGGAGAGGGCTGCCCAGCTTCTCGGAGCGGACGGCAGCAGGGAGAGACTCGAGTGGCGGGAAGTGAGTTTAGCAGAGGGGAAAGGGCCCTGAGCCCCAGGAACAAAGCCCCAGCCTGCAGCCCCAGAGCCCAGAAGAAGCATAAGGACAGTATTTAGCTGGAAACAAGTCAGGATACTGTTTGTGAGAGAGTCTGATTTCTCAGACCCAGGATCCTTCTTAAAGGGACCACGCAGAACATCTCTCTCACAAACACTCACCCGGGGCTCCTGGAGACGGAGGGAGAGGGGAGAGAACCACAGTAACAGGAAGAGAGTGCAATCTAGGAGGCATAGGGAGAAACATTTTTGGGAGATAGCCACTCTAACCCCTGGGACGAGTCACTCCCCAAAGCTGAAGTGAATATTTCCCCCGGAAACAGCAATACCAGCAAAGGGAAGCAGGAGAGCAGCCAAACAAGCTCCCCCACGGCATTCAGAGCAGAGTCGCATAGAAGGAGGGAGCTTTCGGGTCTACGGTAGTGAGTCTTAGGGTCCGAGCTGCAACGCCCCCACCCACACGGCTGAGGGCGCACCGGAGAGCGGGCGGCAGCGGGAGACAAAAGCGCAGTTCTGCTGGCAGGGGCGGAAGCCGGCTGGCCACCAGTGGGCTCAGGTGTGAGCTCAATCTTGCCCGGCTAGGGAGAAGGGGGCGTGCAAAAGCGGCTAAGCTCAGCTGCCGGCAGCCTGTAATCCAGCCTCCGGGAGAAGGGCGGGAAACCCAGAAAGGGTAGAAACCAGCCCCGGAGCAAGGGCAGAGGAGCACATCCCTGCCCTGCCTGTGCAACCCAGGCTTGCGGTCTGACTTGGTAGCAGGCTCCTCCCGTGGGGGTGGAGCCAAAAGCCCAGAAGAGGCGGAGTTCCGCTACGAAGCTGAGCTTGGCACGCAGCCTTTCCTGGTGGTAGAGCCAAGGCTAGCAGCTGTTCCTTGAGTGGGATCATCCTGCAAAGGCAGGGCGAAAGCTCAGAAACAGGCGGAGACCCGCAGCTGAGCAAAGGTGCTCGCCAGTGCCCTCAGGACCGAGCATAACATCACACACGGGGGTGGGGCAAAGGCCAAGGCCACCAACCCTTGTGCACCCGAGCACGTGATCACAGCCACTCTCGTGAAGAGAAAATGCGGAGGCAGAGAAATACAACACAAATAAACCAAGAGAAATCCCCAGAAAAGGACCTAAGTGAATCAGATATAACCAAATTACCAGATGCAGAGTTTAAAATAACGATTGTTAGGATGCTCAAAGATATTAGAACCACCATAGATGGCCATTATGAAAACCTAAATAAAGAGATAACAAATATAAAAAAGGACATTGAAATAATAAAAAAGAATCAGACAGAAATGACAAATACAATATCGGAAATAAAGAATACAATGGAAGGAATTAAAAGCAGGATGGATGAAGCAGAGAATCGAATCAGTGAGTTAGAGGACACAATAAATAAAGGCATGGAAGCAGAGCAGAAAAAAGAAAAGAGACTCAAAAAGTCTGAGGAAACTCTAAGAGAGCTCTGTGACAACATGAAGAGAAATAACATCCGCATCATAGGGGTTCCTGAAGAAGAAGAGAAAGAACAAGGGATAGAGACTTTGTTCAAACATATTATAGCGGAAAACTTCCCCCAATTAAGGCAGGAAAATATTTCACATGTTCAGGAAGCACAGAGAACTCCATTAAGGAGAAATCCAAAGAAACCAACACCAAGACACATCATAATTAAATTACCAAAGCTAAATGATAAAGAGAAAATATTAAAAGCTGCTAGAGAAAAAAAGACAATCACCTACAAAGGAGCCCCCATAAGGATGACTTCTGACTTCTCAACAGAAACACTTGAGGCCAGAAGGGAATGGCAAGAAATATTCAAAGTAATGCAGAACAAGAACCTACAACCAAGACTACTTTATCCAGCAAGGCTATCATTTAAAATTGAAGGAGAAATAAAAAGCTTTACAGACAAAAAAAAAACTAAAGAATTTCACTACAACCAAACCAAGGCTGCAAGAAATGCTAAGGGACCTGTTGTAAACAGATCAAAGGAAAAAAAGAATATAGCAAAAGAGAAAAACAGTTTTAAAGAAAAAAAATGGCAATAAACAATTACATATCAGTAATAACCTTAAATGTTAATGGATTAAATGATCCGATCAAGAGACATAGGGTAGCTGCGTGGATAAGAAAACAGGACCCATACATATGCTGTCTACAAGAGACACACCTTAAATCAAAAGATGCACACAGACTGAAGATAAAAGGATGGAAAAAAATATTTCACGCAAATGGAAATGAAAAAAAAGCTGGGGTAGCAATACTTATATCAGACAAAATGGACTTTAGAACAAAGACCATAGTTAGAGATAAAGAAGGTCACTACATAATGATAAAGGGAGCAATACAAAAGGAAGATATAACCATTATAAATATCTACGCACCTAATATAGGAGCACCTAAATATATAAAGCAGACTTTGATAGACTTAAAGGGCGAGATCAACAGCAATACTATAATAGTAGGAGATTTCAATACCCCATTAACATCATTAGATAGGTCCTCAAGAAAGAAAATTAACAAAGAAACAGCAGACTTAAAGGACATATTAGATGAACTCGATTTAATAGATATCTTCAGAACCTTTCACCCTAAAAGAGCAGAATATACATTCTTTTCAAGTGCTCATGGGACATTCTCTAGAATAGACCACATGTTAGGGCACAAAAGCGGGCTCAACAAATTTAAGAAGATTGAAATCATATCAAACACTTTCTCTGATCACAATGGCATTAAACTAGAAATCAACCACAATAGAAAAATTGAAAAACATTCAAACACTTGGAAACTAAATAGCAAGTTATTAAACAATGAATGGGTTAACATTGAGATCAAAGAAGAAATTAAAAAATTCCTAGAAACAAACGATAATGAGCATACATCAACTGAAAATTTATGGGACACAGCAAAAGCAGTCCTGAGAGGGAAGTTTATAGCATTACAGGCATACCTCAAGAAGCTAGAAAAAGCTCAAATTAACAACTTAACCCTGCATCTAAAAGAACTAGAAAAAGAACAGCAAGTAAAGCCCAGAGCTAGTAGAAGGAAGGAAATAATAAAGATCAGAGCAGAAATAAGTGACATAGAGGCTAAAGAAACAATACAGAGGATCAATGAAACCAGGAGCTGGTTCTTTGAAAAGGTAAACAAGATCGATGAACCTTTATCAAGACTCACCAAGAAAAAAAGAGAGAGGACTCAAATAAATAAAATTAGAAATGAGAGTGGAGAAATAACAACTGACACAACAGAAATACAAAATATTGTAAGAAAATACTATGAAGAACTGTACGCCAAAAAACTAGACAACCTAGATGAAATGGACAAATTCCTTGAACCATATAATCTTCCAAAAATCAATCTGGAAGAATCAGAAAACCTAAACAGACCAATTACAACAAATGAGATTGAAACAGCTATCAAAAAACTCCCAAAAAAGAAAAGTCCTGGGCCTGATGGCTTCACAAGTGAATTCTACCAAATATTCAAAGAAGAACTAACTCCTATCCTTCTCAAGCTATTTCAAAAAATTCAAGAGGAAGGAAGACTTCCAAACTCCTTTTATGAGGAGAGCATAATTCTGATTCCAAAACCAGGCAAAGACAACACAAAAAAAGAAAATTATAGGCCAATATCCCTGATGAACTTAGATGCAAAAATCCTCAATAAAATATTAGCAAACCGGATCCAGCAATATATGGAAAAAATCATACACCATGATCAAGTAGGATTTATTCTTGGGAGGCAAGGCTGGTACAATATTCGCAAATCAATCAATGTGATTCATCACATAAACAAAAGAAAGGAGAAAAACCACATGATAATTTCAATAGATGCAGAAAAAGCATTTGATAAAGTCCAGCACCCATTCATGATCAAAACTCTCAGCAAAGTGGGAATACAGGGAACATACCTCAACATGATAAAGGCCATCTATGACAAACCCACAGCCAACATAATACTCAATGGGCAAAAATTAAAAGCTATCCCCTTAAGATCAGGAACAAGGCAGGGTTGCCCCCTTTCACCACTCTTATTCAACATAGTTCTGGAAGTCCTCGCCACAGCAATCAGACAAGAAAAAGAAATAAAAGGCATCCAAATTGGAAAAGAAGAAGTAAAACTATCATTATTTGCAGATGACATGATATTGTATATAGAAAACCCTAAAGTTTCAGTCAAAAAACTACTAGACCTGATAAAAGAATTTGGCAAGGTGGCAGGATATAAAATCAATACTCAGAAATCAGAGGCATTTTTATACACTAATAATGAACTGTCAGAAAGAGAAATCAGGGAATCAATCCCCTTTACCATTGCAACCAAAAAAATAAAGTACCTAGGAATAAATCTAACCAAGGAGATTAAAGACTTGTACTCAGAAAAGTATAAAACATTGATTAATGAAATCAGGGAAGATACGAATAAGTGGAGGCATATACCGTGCTCATGGTTAGGAAGAATAAACATCATTAAAATGTCTATATTACCCAAAGCAATTTATAAATTCAATGCAATACCAATGAAAATACCAATGACTTACTTCAAAGACATAGAACACATATTCCAAAAATTTATATGGAACCAAAAAAGAACACAAATAGCCTCAGCAATCCTGAAAAGGAAGAAAAAAGCGGGAGGTATCACACTTCCAGATATCAAGTTATATTATAAGGCCATTGTACTCAAAACAGCATGGTACTGGCATAAGAACAGGCACATAGATCAATGGAACAGAACAGAGAACCCAGAAATAAACCCACAGCTCTATGGACAACTGATATTTGACAAAGGAGGTAAGACAATACAATGGAGTAAAGACAGCCTCTTCAACAAATGGTGTTGGGAAAACTGGACAGCTACCTGCAAAAAAATGAAACTAGACCACCAACTTACATCACTCACAAAAATAAACTCAAAATGGATAAAAGACTTGAATGTAAGCCATGAAACCATAAGCATTTTAGAAGAATACAGAGGCAGTAATCTCTCTGACATCTCTCGCAGCAATATATTTGCTGATTTGTCTCCACAGGCAAGTGAAATAAAAGACAGGATAAACAAATGGGACTTTATCAAACTAAAAAGCTTCTGCACAGCTAAAGACAATAAGAACAGAATAAAAAGACAAACTACACAATGGGAGAATATATTTGACATAGCGTCTGATAAGGGGTTAATAACCAAAATTTATAAAGAACTTGTAAAACTTAATACCAGGAAGACAAACAATCCAATCCAAAAATGGGCAAAAGAAATGAATAGACATTTCTCCAAAGAGGACACACAGATGGCCAATAGGCATATGAAAAAATGTTCAACATCATTAATGATTAGAGAAATGCAAATTAAAACCACAATGAGATATCACCTCACACCAGTCAGAATGGCGCTCATCAATAAAACAACACAGAATAAGTGCTGGCGAGGATGTGGAGAAAAGGGAACCCTCCTGCACTGCTGGTGGGAATGCAGACTGGTGCAGCCACTGTGGAAAACAGTATGGAGATACCTCAAGAAATTAAAAATCGAACTGCCTTTTGACCCAGCTATACCACTGTTAGGAATATACCCCAAGAACACCATAGCACTGTTTCAAAAGAAGAAATGCACCCCCATGTTTATGGCAGCATTGTTCACAATAGCAAAGATTTGGAAACAGCCCAAGTGTCCATCAGAGGATGAGTGGATTAAAAAGCTTTGGTATATATATATACTATGGAATACTACTCAGCCATAAGAAATGATGACATAGGATCTTTTACAACAACATGGATGGGCCTTGATAACATTATACTGAGTGAAAGAAGTAAATCAGAAAAAACTAAGAACTATATGTTTCCACACATAGGTGGGACATAAAGATGAGACTCAGAGACATGAACAACAGTGTTGGGGTTACAGGGTGGGGGGAGGAGAGGGAAGGGGTTGGGGGAGGGGAGGGGCACAAAGATCATGGCTTTTCAGCATTGGCCATATTCCCCCCTTAATCTATAGACAGACAGCAAATATTTACCTATGGTGTTCCCACTATAAAGACTGCTGTCTTAGGGACAAATGCTGACAAACTATTTCAGCAGTTCCTCCTTCTTCAAAGACTTATATGTAAACATAGAGCTCCATGTTTCATAGGACATACTCAAGCTCACTCCATGCTTCCTGGTGCTTTAGCACAAGGGAATGCCCCCCCCCCTTTTTTATTTTTTTTTGTATTTTTTCTTTTATTTATTTTTTTTTTGTATATTTCTGAGGATGGGGATGGGGAGGCAAGCAGACAGACTCCTGCATGCGCCTGACTGGGATCCACCTGGCATGCCTACCGGGGGGAATGCTCTGCCCATCTGGGATGTTGCTCTGTTACAACCGGAGTCATTCTAGCAACTAGGGCGGAGGCCATGGGGCCATCCTTAGTGCCCAGGGTGGATTTGCTCCGGTGGAGCCTTGGCTGTGGGCGGGAGGAGAGGGACCAGGAGGGGGGAGAGGGGGAGTGGTGGAGAGGTAGATGGGCGCTTCTCCTGTGTGCTCTGGCCGGGAATCGAACCCGGGAATCCTGCACACCAGGCCAATGACTCCGACGGGTCTACCATATCATGCTTTTTACTTAAAAAAAAAAAATTTACATTTCTTTTGAAAGCTGATGAACAGGAGACACCAAATCTACCTTCTTTATTAGATCTAGCTAATAACACTGTTTTGTCTTTTTCCAAATAGCTCCAGATATATGGAAAAGATTTATATAGGCGGATGGGGATCCTCAAACCCCTCAGCAAGATCTTCTGAGAATGGCTTTTAAGATACCTAGAGGCAGAAAAAGCCCAATAGAGATCAGGGGGAACTACCAGCTTTTAGGATACACCCTTAAAGGCTCCAGCACCCCAAAGGGGTCTCATAGGATGCCATCTGGGTCCTGCTTCAATAGTGGAAAGGAAGGTCATTGAGCTAAAGCCTGCCAGGCTTACACACCTCTGCTGTGAGGAAACAGGGACACTGGAAGGTGGGCTTCCCCCTCGCTCCTCTAAGGGAGGGTTCAGTCTCTTCCAGGCCTGCTCCAGCCACCTATGACCTAACCTTGCCCAGAATGCTGGGGTTTGCCACTGAAGGCTGAAGGTGCCCAGGGCCGTCGACCCCATCTACGACACTGTGGACGAGCCTAGGGTATTTCTTCCAAGAAGCAGGTAAACTGATCTCATTTGCACAAGGGCCACTTAACTATGTTTTGCCTGAATAGTCAGGTTCTTTATTCTTCCCTCAAAGATCTCTGTTGTGGGTGTTGATAGTCCTATTTTCTGCTGCTTTGCTTAATATATAGTGTTTCCTTTATTCCTCCTACCTCAATGCCCCACTCATATTTCAGGCTGGGACCTACTCTTAATTTAGAGCTCTCTTTCCTCCTTTTGCCAACTTGTATTATGAATTTACCTTTGCCACCCAGCTTAGTGTATCCCAAGGTTCTCTTTACCAGGCCACAGTCACAGAGCTCCAGGGAAAAGCAACCTGGTCTCAACTCTCCAGGCAGAGGAGAACAGAAGCTCCATATCCACGCATGCTGCAAATGGCTTTTTCCAGTCTACCTGAATCATTACCAGCTAGAAGCAGCGGTCATTGGGACTTGGACATGAGCTGCAAAGTATAGAATGGTGACAACAATTCCAGTGCCATACGGACTTTTCCTGTGGGGAACTTTCCTGGACTCCTGCTCCCTGTGACAGCTCCTAACAGACTGAACTGTGGTTGGGTTGCATTTTTCAGGGATTTGGCATGGTGAGGGGGCCAACTTGGACTTGGAGAACATGTTAAGGACACTACTCATTTATGGATTCTTGCTGTATTGGCCAAGAGTTTGCTTAAAGGCTTTTAATCACTGTAAAAAAAAAATAGAGGACTAGATGAAGAAGATGGGGCACATATACACCATGGTATATTATTCAGATAGGAGAAATGGTGACATTGGATCACTTATAGCGGAATGATGGAGTCTTGGTAGCATTGTGCGTAGTGAAATAAGTGAATCAGAAAAAAACAGGAACTGCAGGATTCCATACATTAGTGGGACATAAAAGCGAGACTAAGAGGCATGAACAGGAGTGTGGTGGCTATGGGGGGTGGGGGGAGGGAAGGAGGGAGAGGGGGAGGGGAGGGGGAGGGGTACAGAGAGAACTGGATGGAGGGTGGCAGAGGACGATCTCTCTTTGGGTGATGGGTATGCAACATAACTAAATGACAAGATAACCTGGAAATGTTTTCTTTGAATGTATGTACCCTGATTTATTGATGTCACCCCATTAAAATAAAAATTTATTTATATATATATAAAAAAAAAAGAAGATATGCACCCCCATGTTCAATGCAGCCGTGTTTGCAATAGCCAAGATCTGGAAACAGCTCAAGTGACAATCAGTGGATGAGTGGATAAAAAATTTGTGGTAGTTTTACACGATGGAATGTTACATGGCTATAAAAAGAAGGAAGTTTTACCTTTGCAATGGCATGGATGAACCTGGAGATTATTATGCTAAGTGAAATAAGTCAGGCAGAGAAAGACAAATATATCATATGATCTCACTTGTATGTGGAATCTAATGAACAGAATAAACCAAGGAATAAAATAGAAATAGAGGCAGTGTCACAAAGAATAGATGGACAGCTGTCAGAAGGAAGAAGGATGAAGAAATGGGATCAAAGAAGATGAAGGGATTAGTGAAATTATATATACATAACACATAGATATAGATAACAGGACAGCAAATCCCAGAGGGCAAGGGGGGGATGGAGGTGAGGGAAGCTAGAGGGGTGAAATGGGAATGGAAAGTTTGCATGGAGCATGGAAGGCACAATGCAGGGAGGTGAGGGTGTTATATTGAGTGGGACATTTGAACCATGTCAACACAATAAATTAAAAAAATAATAATAAAACAAAAAAATTTAACAACAAAAAAAGAAAATATTTATTGTTGGAATCTTGACAACTCTGATAAAGACCACGTGACCTAAAGAACTACTTACAGATTATAGCATCTCAAATCAGGAAAAGAGGAACTCACCAGATGTCAAAACTCTGAGGTATGACACCTGGAAGAGTTGTTTATTGTGGTTGTCCTGTAAGGTAGGCTAGAAAATGGGTGACAGCTATAGAGAGGCAGAATTTGGAATAGCTACTCTAACTTACGGTAAGTTCACTGCAACTGCAAGCATTCAGGTAGAAGTAGATTTCTATGAGCAAGAATAATATGTTAATCAATTTTAGGCATTATGTGCCAGTTTGAGTAAATCATTAATTTTCCTACAAAAGCGAAGTGACTGTGATTACTAATACCAAGATTTTCTCTTATTCAAGAGAAAACCAGGTATATTGTTAATAAAATGATATGGAGAAAAAGAAAGTTGTATATGCATCAAGTGACACTCCAGTGAATCTCAGAAGGTGTCCTGGGCCTTTCTGCAGCATAAGCCCATCCTTTCCCTTTGACCACTTTATTGCTTCCCTCTGGCAGGCCATTTCCTACCAACCTGCTCTGAGACTTCCAATCACTCTGCCCTGTACCTCCTACAGTCTGATGCTCCCAGAGCACCAACTAGGAGTAGCAGAGAGAGGAGTCATTTAATTTTTTCAATTAATTATTTTATTATTCCATCCTCTACAGCAGGGGTAGTCAAACTTTTTATACCTACCACCAATTTTTGTATCTCTGTTAGTAGTAAAATTTTCTAACCGCCCACTGGTTCCACAGTAATGGTGATTTATAAAGTAGGGAAGTAACTTTACTTTATAAAATTTATAAAGCAGAGTTACAGCAAGTTAAAGCATATAATAATAATTACTCATCAAGTGCTTTATGTCAGATTTTTGCTGTTTGGCAGAATAAATCTTTATAAAACAACTTACTATAGTTAAATCTATCTTTTTATTTATACTTTGGTTGCTCCGCTACCACCCACCGTGAAAGCTGGAATGCCCATTAGTGGGCAGTAGGGACCAGGTTGACTACCACTGCTCTAGAGGCTCTTTTGATAGTGTTCTACTATATTATTATATTTTTGATGAAATATATGTCATTTAAATCACTAAGAAAAATTATGTATGTTAATATACATAATATATGTATTTAATCAAGAATATACAAACATCTGTTTCAAATGTCACTCTGAAGTCATTTCTCAAAGCATGCAAAATATAAGATATTTTATTTATCTGTTCTTATTTAGTAGGTTAGAAATTAAATTGGTAAAAATGAAAGTTAGGTATAAAATAATAAAAATGTAAGATTCCAATCATGTAATCAATTTGGTTGGCCACTGAAAAATAGAAGTTCTGAGAAACACTCATGTACCTAACAGACACTCTGATGTATAATCATTTTAAATATTAGTTGTTAAAGAAGCATCACAGTTAATATTTGATACGTATGTACTTTTTTTTAAAAAAAATTATGGTTTGCTTGGTGGTAAACAACTATTTGCAGTATTTCTTGTTTCCAGAAAAACAAATACTACAAATAAAAAAACTTTCTATATCAAGTTCTTGGTAGATTTATTATTGGAGAATGATTCATAAGTTTCCATACAGTGAGAATGGCTAAAGTCACTATTTTAAGTTTCCTTATTTCTTATCATCTTAAGCATGTCTTGATGTCTTGGTATATAATTAATAAAGAGACTATAAAATATAAGCCCTATAAACAATTCATATAGAGAGAAATGCTTATGGATGAAGGTCTTTGCTCATTTGACCATCCATTCCCCAAATGTGTGTATTATTGAGAAATTCTAGAGAAATGAGGTATATGAAGAGAGGAATCGGGTATGACTTTCGCATTCCAAAAGGTGTGCTTCTCTTACTTAAGCCAACCCAAAAGAAATATGCCGTTGTCCTGCTAGCAGCATCTCAAGTAACAGGTGTTCACTAGATAAACAATAATGTTGCTCAAAGAATTAAATAATGACAACACCAGGGGATGGCAAATAAGACAATAGAACATATAACTGGAGATGGCTATGACTTGGCTACTGTAGAAGCTGTGTGCTAATATTTTGTTTCTAAGAGTGTGCATGAATAATTCACTCCCAGTTCAATTAGTAATTTTGAATGAGTTGTATTAGAATACTAACTCATCAAACTCATTTTGTGCAATGGCATAGATTGCATGTTTTTTATATATTTGATAAAACAGTTAGTGAAGCTAACTGATCACAGACTTTCACTAAGCGGAAATATTTCCAGAACAAACATGGCAAAAATAAATAAATATATCTTTCTAATAAAGGACCTGTAATAAATTTGAAGATTGAGATACATCAAAGTGAAGCTCATCATTTTGGCAACAGGTATGGCTGTGCATGCACTAGTTAAATATCTTAAATTACTGGGGATTTGCTATGCATGGGCTGCTTTTGTTAATGCAGAATAGAGTTATCCTAGATATGCGTGGCAAAATTTAGAGATTTTTAAAAGTACCAGTAATAAGTGATTATAAATATTTATTTATAAGTGGATATTATAATTTTATTATGAATAAGAAAATAAAAAAATAAAGGAATACTTACTAATATTCTGTTCACAATTAGTAAAATAGAAGACTGTAGCCTTATTCTTTATATAGTATGACCAACAAGATAAGATCTGGAGCAAAATTATGTTGTAACTACACTACATTAATAATACAGAAAATCCAGAACATTAGTCTCCTCTACTATACTTTCCACTTTCCCTCTGCTCCTTCTCTTGCCTTCTCCAAATTCTGAATACTTCTGATGTGTGGCAGAATCTGTTCCTAATGTATTTCAAAGCCAGAGGCACATACCTGTTCATTGAAGCACATTACAGTGTACTCCGAGCCCTTTATTGCTTTTCATTTTCTTCCAAAACCATTACCAAAGATTCCTTCTATTTCTTGACTCTTCTGTTCCACTTTCACTTTTTCTAATTTCATCCTGAAACAAAAACAGGCCATGCACAACATGTGGTAGGAGCTCACTTGGCGTCTCTATTTTCCATGTAGGGACTGATTCACTGTGTGGCCCTGGGTGAGTGACTTAGCCACATGAACCTGAGTCTTAATAATACCTACTTCACCAGGGTTTATGAGAATTCATTAATAAACTATCATCATTGCTCTTCACCATGCACCTGTGTGCTACCCAAAACAATCCCTCTTGTTCTAACTGAGCAGTATAGTGTGTGTGTGTGTGTGTGTGTGTGTGTGTGTTTCCCTGTGGTTTTATTTTTTATGCCTGAGAAGGGACCAATGTGTGTTCTCTCGACTCCTGCTCAAGACAGCTATTAGGACCACACTGCTTTTTCTAGGTAATTTGGCTTAGTGGAAATTTTAAAGTCATATGGCAACCTAGATGTTGACACTGAGAAATTAAAATGATGATTATTAGGCTGCGTTCCCATCCATTGCAAAATGACAGCCTCATTTTTCTCTCTTCAAAATTGCCAGCTAGCTGGGCCCTTTGCTTCTCAAAGCAGCAAAGTTTTAAAGAACCAAAGAACATTACCCAAGGCACAGTGCAATAACTCTAATAAACTGCACCTGTGGATGACTCTCTGGTTTATTTATATACTGTATCACAGGTCATTAACAGAAAATAACCCACTGAGATACAACATTCTTGTTTACAGTGAGGTTCTGGTGGTGACAGCAGGAATATAAAACACAAAATCAACAGGGAACACTGAACTAATAAAAAGACAAGGGTCTATAAAGCATAGAAAAAAACGAAGCCAACTGTGCAGGCAAAAATAAAATAAAATAAACTTCCATCAAAAAACAATCAAAAGCTACGGTATATTTATAGAGACTGGGGAACCCAAAGACCCACCGAGCTAGAATATTTATGGGTGTCAGACTGAAAGTCAGAAAATGTGTGTGCTGTTGAGAGTGTGAGCTTGACCAGCTGGAGAGATCCTGAGAAAAACAGATTTGTTACACCTTCTTTCTGCAGCCCTTAAACTTTCAAACCAATGAGCTTTCAGATATCTTGGTTATTAGGTTAGGGAATTAACCTTTAAAAAATTAGTATATGTTGAGTTTAGAAAATGCTTGCTAAAAGAATTCATATTCTCAAAGTAAAATTTTGGCACACTAGTATTATCATACCTTTTCTCTACCTTTACATTAGGAATGATGAAGCATTTCTTTATAAGCAGTCAACCACTGGTATGTAGCATAATTTTAAGTTTCATTGAGACCATTTGCCTTGATAAAACTTTCCTATTCCAGAATTATAGTTTTTGAAATTCTATAATTTTATATATAATGGTATATCCTTCACCACTCTTCTCTTAAATGCTAATACTTTTAAGATGAGTAACACAAAGTTTATAACAAATGTCATTACAATAAATAGGTAAATGATTCTGAAAGAAAAGAAGAATAAGGGAAGGAAGAAGGAAGGTAGGACAGGAGGGAGGGAGGAAAGGAGGAAGAAAAGGAAGGAAGGAAGGAAGGAAGGAAGGAAGGAAGGAAGGAAGGAAGGAAGGAAGGAAGGAAGGAAGGAAGGAAGGAAGGAAGGAAGGAAGGAAAGGAGGGAGGGAGGGAGGGAGGGAGGGAGGGAGGGAGGGAGGGAGGGAGGGAGGGAGGGAGGAAAGAAAGATAGGAGGGAGGGAGAGTGAGAGGGAAGGAGAAAATGAGTTGGACAATAAAAAGCACATATTTTACTTCTCAATCATCCCTAAGACTAGCTTAAACCGTAGCCCTTTCAATGTGTACACAGTGACAGTGATGCAAATAGCACTTGATTTTAATCAAATTCTGAAGAGTTGTTGCATGAGAATTTTTATCATCTCTATACTTGAAGTTAGTCTTATTGCTTCCAGTTTTCTATATTTTTGCCTCTTTAACATAAGCATTTAGTTCTTTAACATATATATTTTTCTACAGCATTTATTATGAAAAAAATATAAACAAACAAACAAAAAAGAATAAAATGAGCCCATCTTCTAGGAACTTGTCATTTACTTAGAAGCTAAGCATCATGAGGAAGGCTGAAACTGTTTTGCTCACTACTGAATATCCAGCACTTAGAATAATACACACATGTGATAAATGGTCAAAAATATGTGTTAAAGTTAAGAACCATAGGATTTCACTCATATGTGGGATAGAAAACTGAAACTCATAGGTATAGACAACAGTATGGTAGTTAGAAGAGGGAAGGATGTAGAATGGTAGTAAAGAGTAAAGGGGCCAAATAAGTGATGACAGGAGATGATTTGATATTGGATGGTGGGCACACAGTGCAATATACGGAACATGTATCATAGAAATGTACACTTGAAACTCATATAATTTTATTAACCAATGTCACCCCAATACATTTAAATATCAAAAAGAAGTAATAAATCAATGAGAGAATCAATGAATGAATGAAATAAGCAATGACATTAGGACTACTGAAATCTAAAGACAGAATGTTTGTATATAGAGTCTAGTTCAGTATCTTGTCACATATACCATAATTGCTCAATAAACAACATGTTGCCAGATGGGAGAGATGTTCAGGGCCTGAGTGAGAAAGATGAATGGATTAAAAAGTACAAACTGGGGTCTTGTTTTCTTATCAACACAGCTACCCTATGTCTTTTGATTGGATCATTTATTTGCTGATTTATCTCCATGGGCAAGTAAAATAAAAGACAGGATAAACAAATAGGACTATATCAAACTAAAAATATTTTGTATAGCTAAAGACAACAAGAAAAGAATAAAAAGACAAACTACACAATGTGAGAATATATTCGACAAAATGTCTGATAAGGGGTTAATAATCAAAATTTATAAAGAACTTGTAAAACACAACACCAGGAAGATAAGCAATCCAATAAAAAATGGGTAAAATAAATGAATAGACACTTCTTCAAAGAGGACATACAAATTGCCAATAAGCATATGAAAAAAAAATGCTCAACATCACTAATCATTAGAGAAATACAAATTAAAACTACAATGAGATATCACCTCACACCCATCAGAATGTTGCTCATCAACAAAACAACACAGAAGAAGTGCTGGCGAGGATGTGGAGAAAAGAGAACCCTCCGGCACTGCTGGTGGGAATGCAGACTGGTGCAGCCACTGTGGAAAACAGTATGGAAATTCCTCAAAAAATTAAAAATGGAACTGCCTTTTGACCCAGCCATCCCACTTTTAGGAATATATCCCAAGAACACCATATCAGTAATTCAAAAGGAGAAATGCACCCCCATGTTTATGGCAGCATTGTTCACGTTAGCCAAGATCTGGAAACAGCCCAAGTGTCCATCAGTGAATGAGTGGATTAAAAAGCTTTGGTACATATATATAATGGAATACTATGGGGTCATGAAAAGAAGGAAATATTACCTTTTGCAACAACATGGATGGACCTGGAAACTATATATTATTTAAAGTTAAATAAGCCAGGCAGAAAAAGAAAAATATCATATGACCTCACTCATTTGAGGAATCCAATGAACAATGTGAACTGCGGAATAGAATTGAGACACAGGAGGGATCTAAGGACCAGAGGAAGAGAAAACAGAGGGAAAAGGGATGATAGGATGAGATAAACCTGAAGGGAAGGGGGAGGGCTCTATGGGGAAGGGGGCAAAGGAGATGTTTAGGGGGAGGGGGGATGCATGCGGGCGACACTAGAATCTATGCAAACACAATAAATTAAAATCAATAAAAAAAAGTACAGACTGGTAGTTACAAAATAGTCATGGTAATGTAAAGTACAGCAAAAGGACTATAGTCAATAATATTGTAATAACTATGTTTTGGTTTCTGGTGGGTACTAGAGTTACTGTAGTGATCACTTTGTAAAGTATATTATTGTCTAACCATTATCCTATAAACCCAAAACTAACATAATATTGAATATCAACTATAGTTGAAAAAATAAAATTAAAATTAAAAAATAAAGAAAATAAAGTCAAAATTGTAGTTGTTCAATTTTTTTACATGGAAGCTAACATTATTGGACAAATATTTGTGTCAGAAGTAGCAAAATTTTGGGGTAAACAAGGGAAAGGTGGTTTAGGATGGATAAAGATTAGCAAGGAAAAGCAATATTGTAGAGAAAAAGCATGTTGACCAGGGAAACAAGTGGTCAAAAATGTATAGCAGGCAAGTTTTACTAACATCTATAAAATGGTCAATGATCAGCCCATCTTCCAGCTTGATTCTGTAAATGATACAAAATCTTCAGCTAATAAAAACTACAGGTACTGAAAATAGGCTAATCCTTATAAATTTATTAATTATTCACATGTACCTTGAGATCTTAACTAAGCAAGGTTGGCCCCAGCTTTGTCAATTTAAAAGGCATAGTTCAACTTACTTAAAGTAGTTTTTTCTTTACAGTCAGTTTTAAGAGTGAGAAACCAAGACGATGTAAATTTAAACAAAAAGGCCCAGAAAACCTACATTGGCACAGCAGGACGCAAGTTCCATGAGGTGGTTCGCAAGTAGGAATCCCAGTACCTATCACAGTAACTGGAAAATTGCAAGCACTCAGTATATTTGAATAAATAAAGGAGCAACCAGTTCAAATTGCTTTCTTTTACACAGGTAGAAATTGAAGCTCAGAGAATTTATGTGTCTTGGTCAGAGTCACAAAACTTGTTAGTGGCGATGTTGGAGCAAATCTTCTGATTCCTGGTGCAGTGGTTGGTCTGCTCTCATCTGTTTATTTTGCTTTCTAGTGATTCCATTAAAGAGACTGGACCCACTAGCAACTGCTCTCTAGATATTTTCCTGAGTTGAGACTTCAGCCATGAGACATACATCTCTATTCTTGTTTCTAGTGAAATATAAACTGGCATCCGTATATTTGTTTGTGAGGAGGAAATCATTTTGAGCTGAAACACAGCCAGAATGAGGAAGTCCTGCTGAGTCTGAAAGAAGTTCACTCATCCTTTGCAAATGCGCTAGAAGAAAGAAAAAAACAATACTGTCTTTGCAGTTTTAGCCAACAAATATTGGGCAACAATCCAATGGATTATTTCCTATGCACCTGTATGTAAATAATACAAATGGAACTGATTAACATTTAAATTCTAAGTTACTGAAGTATCCAAGGAAAAATTGATTATGTTGACTTGATTTGGTGCCAATATGATAAACGCCTTTAATGTTTTTTAAAAATCCAGGCAGCAGAAGCAAGATGGTGATGGAGTAGGCAGACATACCATCTTCCACCTCCCAGAACCAAAGTGGATTACAACTTAATTTTAAGAACCATCATCTGGAAAAACCAACTTTGGACTAAACTAAGAGTACTTTTTAACCAAGGAACACTGAAGAAGCCACACTGAGACTGGTAGGAAAAGCAGAAATGCAGAGAGAGCTGCCCAGCTCCCTGAAGCAAACAGCAGCTGGGAGAGACTCGTGACAGGAAGTGAGTTTAGTGGAGAGGGGAGGGTCCTAAGCCCCAGGAACAAAGCCCCCACCTGCAGCCCCAGAGCCTAGAAGAGGCATACGGACAGTATTTAGCTGCAAAACAGTCAGGATCCTGTTTTTGAGAAAAAGACAGGTTTCTCAGACCCAGGATTCCTCTTAAAGGGACCATGCAGAAAACCTCTCTCACAACCACCCACCTGGAGCTCTGGGGGATGGGGAGAGAGGAGAGGACCAGAGCAGTGGGAAGAAAGTGTAAAATAAGAGGCACAGGGAGAAACAGTTTGAGGGACAGCCACCCTAACCCCTGAGCTGAGTCACTCCCCATATCTGAAGCAAATATTTCCCCTGGAAACAGCAATACCAGCAAAGGGAAGCAGGACACCAGACAAACAAGCCCTCTCACGGCACTCAGAGCAGAGTCGCTTAGAAGGAGGGAGCTTTCAGGACTACAGTATTGAGTGTTAGGCTCTGAGCTGCAGTGCCCCCACCCACATGGCTGAGGGCTTGCTGGAGGGCAAGCAGCAGCCAGACGTGGAAGCGCGGTTCCGTTGGCAAGGGCAGAAGCTGGCCGGCTATTACTGAGGCCCAGGTGTGAGCTCAGTCTTGCCCGGTGGGGGTGGGGGGGGACGAGCAAAAGTGGTCAGGCCAAGCTGCGGACCTGCCTGCAATCCCGCCTGTGGGGGAAGGGTGGGAGCCTTGGAAGGGACGAAGACCCGCTGATGAGCAAGGGTGCATTGGTGAGCTGCCTCTCTGGGCTGGAAAACCAAGGCTTGTGGCCCAATGCACAAGCTGGCTCCTCCGATGGGGATGGGGCAAAAACCCAGAGCAGGCGAAAACCCATGACTGAGTGTGGGTGCGCAGCCTCACCTAGCCTGCGAAGCTGAGGCTTCCAGCCTAATGGCGAGTGGGCTCCTCCCGCCTGGACAGGGCAAAAGCCTGGAAACAGATGGAGACCCGCAACTGAGCAAAGTTGTTCACCCCTGCCAGCAGTGCCAAGGGTTGCGACCCAGCTGCAGTGCATAATCCCACCCGCAGGGAAGGGGAGAAGGCTGTAGAGGCTTGTAGACCCAGACTGTGATCAGAGCCCCTCCTGTGGAGGAGAGGCAGAAACCTCAGCAACATATCCAGCAGGCTGACACCGGCAATGCCCATACCTGAATGCCTTAGGCAGCAACGACAGAGGGGGTGGATGGCCTGCAGACAAGCCTAGGGAACCCAGAGGCAACAGCCATTGGACTCCAATGGCCAAAACATTCATGTACACAGGCAAAATGGGAAGGCAAAAAATACAACACAAATGAATCAAGAGACATACCCAGAAAAGGACCTGAATCAGTCAGATATAACCAAATAACTGGATGCAGAGTTTAAAATAATGATTGTTAGGAAGCTCAAAGATCTTAGAACAAAAAATGGTCATTATGAACACCTAAGTAAAGACATAACGAATATTAAAAAAGGACACTGAAAGAATAAAAAAGAATCAGTCAGAAATGACAAATACAGTATCAGAAATTAAGACCACAATGGAAGGAATTAAAAGCAGGATGGATTAAGCTGAGGATCAAATCAGCAAGTTAGAGGACAAGATAAATGAAGGCATGGAAGCAGAGCAGAAAAAAGAAAAGAGACTCAAAATGTCTGAGGAAACCCTAAGAGAGCTCTGTGACAACATGAAGAGAAATAACATCCGCATCATAGGGGTTCCTGAAGAAGAAGAGAAAGAACAAGGGATAGAGACTTTGTTCAATCATATCATAGTGGAAAACTTCCCTAAATTAATGCAGGAAAAACACTCACAAGTTCAAGAAGCACAGAGAACTCCATTAAAGAGAAACCCAAAGAAATCTACACCAAGACACATAATAATTAAAATACCAAGGCTAAGTGATAAGGAGAAAATATTAAAAGCTGCTAGAGGAAAAAAAGGCTATCACCTACAAAGGAGCCCCCATAAGAATGACATCCAACTTCTCAACAGAAACACTTGAGGCCAGAAGGGAATGGCAAGAAATAGTCAAAGTAATGCAGAACAGGAGCCTACAACCAAGACTACTTTATCCAGCAAGGCTATAATTTAAAATTGAAGGAGAAATAAAAAGCTGCCCAGATCAAAAAAAAAAAAAAAACTCAAGGAATTCACTACAACCAAACCAATGCTGCAAGAAATGCTAAGGGGCCTGTTGTAAACAGATCAAAGGGGAAAAAGAATACAGCAAAAGAGGAATACTGCTTTAAAGAATAAAATGGCAATAAACAATTACATATCAATAATAACATTAAATGTAAATGGATTAAATATTCTGATCAAAAGATATAGGGTAGCTGCGTGGATAAAAAACCAGGACCCATACATATGCTGTCTACAAGAGACACACCTTAAAGCAAAAGATGCACATAGACTGAAGGTGAAAGGATGAAAAAAATATTTCATGCAAATAGAAATGAAAAAAAAAAAGCTGGGGTAGCAATACTTCTATCAGACAAAATGGACTTTAAAACAAAGGCTATAGTAAGAGATAAAGAAGGTCACTACATAATGATAAAGGGAGCAATCCAACAGGAAAATATAACCATTACAAATATCTATGCACCTAATAGAGGAGCACCTAAATATATAAAGCAGATTTTGATGGATATAAAGGGCAAGATCAACAGCAATACTATCATAGTAGGAGATTTCAATACCCCACTAACATCACTAGATAGATCCTCAAGAAAGAAAATTAACAAAGAAACAGCAGACTTAAAGGACACATTAGATCAACTGCATTTAATAGATATCTTTTTTTTTCTAAATTTTATTTATTCATTTTAGAGAGGAGAGAGAAGGAAGAGAGAGAGACAGAGAGGGAGAGAGAGAGGAGAGAGAGACAGAGAGAGAAGGTGGGGAGGAGCTGGAAGCATCAACTCCCATATGTGCCTTGACCAGGCAAGCCCAGGGTTTCAAACCAGCGACCTCAGCATTTCCAGGTCGATGCTTTATCCATTGCACCACCACAGGTCAAGCACATTTAATAGATATCTTAAGAACATTTCACCCTAAAGCAGCAGAATATACATTCTTTTCAAGTGCTCATGGTACATTCCCTAGGATAGACCACATGTTAGGACACGAAAGCAGTCTCAACAAATTTAAGAAGATTGAAATCATATCAAGCATTTTCTCTAATCACAATGGCATGAAACTAGAAATCAACTACAACAGAAAAATTGAAAAATACTCAAACACTTGGAAACTAAATAGCATGTTATTAAATAATGAATGGGTTAACAATGAGATCAAAGAAGAAATAAAAAAAACTCCTAGAAATGAATGACAATGAGCATACATCAACTCAAAATGTATGAGATAGAGCAAAAGCAGTCCTGAGAGGGAAGTTCATATCATTACAGGCATACTTTAAGAAGCTAGAAAAAACTCAAGTAAACAACTTGACCCTGAATTTAAAGGAACTAAAAAAAGAACAGCAAGTAAATTCGAGAGGTAGTAGAAGAAAAAAAATAATAAATATCAGAGTGGAAATATATGACATATAGGCTAAAAAAACAATATAGAAGATCAAAGAAACCAAGAGCTGGTTCTTTGAAAAGGTAAAAAAGATCAATGAACCTTTAACCAGACTCACCAAGAAAAAAAGAGAGAAGATTAAAATAAATAAAATTAGAAAAGAGAGTGGAGAAATAACAACTGACACAACAGAAATACAAAATATTGTAAGAAAATACTATGAAGAACTGTATGCCAAAAAATTAGACAAGTTAGATGAAATGGACAAATTCCTTGAAACATATAATCTTCCAAAAATTAATCTGAAAGAATCAGAAAACCTAAATAGACCAATTACAACAAATGAGATCGAAACAGTTATCAAAAACTCCCAATAAAGAAATGTCCTGGGCATGATGGCTTCACAAGTGAATTCTACCAAATATTCAAAGAAAAACTAACTCCTATCCTTTTCAAGTTATTTCAAAAAATTCAAGAGGAAGGAAGACTTCCAAGCTCCTTTTATGAGGCGAGCATAATTCTGATTCCAAAACCAGGCAAAGACAACACAAAGAAAGAAAATTATACGCCAATATTCCTGATGAATTTAGACGCTAAAATTCTCAACAAAATATTAGGAAACTGGATCCAGCAATATATGAAGAAAATCATACACCATGGTCAAGTGGGATTTATTCTGGGGAGGCAAGGATGGTATAATATTCACAAATCAATCAATGTGATTCATCACATAAACAAAAGGAAGGAGAAAAAACACATGATAATTTTAATGGATACAGAAAAAGCATTTGATAAAGTCCAACACCCATTCATGATCAAAACTCACAGCAAAGTGGAAATACAGGGAACATACCTCAACGTGATAAAAGCCATCTAAGACAAACGCACAGCCAACATTAAACTCAATGGGCAAAGCCCTGGCCGGTTGGCTCAGCGGTAGAGCATCGGCCTAGCGTGTGGAGGACCCGGGTTCAATTCCCGGCCAGGGCACCCATTTGCTTCTCCACCCCTCCGCCACGCTTTCCTCTCTGTCTCTCTCTTCCCCTCCCGCAGCCAAGGCTCCATTGGAGCAAAGATGGCCCGGGCGCTGGGGATGGCTCTGTGGCCTCTGCCTCAGGCGCTAGAGTGGCTCTGGTTGCAACATGGCGACGCCCAGGATGGGAAGAGCATCGCCCCCTGGTGGGCAGAGCCTTGCCCCTGGTGGGCGTGCCAGGTGGATCCCGGTCGGAAGCATGCGGGAGTCTGTCTGACTGTCTCTCCCTGTTTCCAGCTTCAGAAAAATGAATGAATAAATAAATAAATAAAACTCAATGGGCAAAAATTAAAAGCAATTCCCCTTAAGATTAGGAACAAGGAAGGGGTGCCCCCTTTCACCACTCTTATTCAACATAGTTCTGGAAGTCCTAGCCACAGCAATCCGACAAAAAGAAGAAATAAAAGGCATCCAAATTGGAAAAGAAGAAGTAAAACTATCATTATTTGCAGATGATATGATATTGTATATAGAAAACCCTAAAGTTGCAGTCAAAAAACTACTAGACCTGAAAAATGAATTCAGCAAGGTGGCAGGATATACAATTAATACTCAAAAATCTGAGGCATTTTTATACACCAACAATGAACTGTCAGAAAGAGAAATTAAGGAAACAGTCTCCTTCACTATTACAACCAAAAAAATAAAGTACCTAGGAGTAAATTTAACCAAGGAGATTAAAGACATGTATTGGGAAAATTATAAAACATTGATAAAAGAAATTAAGAAAGATACAAACAAGTGGAAGCATATACCGTGCTCATGGTTAGGAAGAATAAACATCATTAAAATATCTATATTACCCAAAGCATTTTATAAACTCAATGCAATATCAATTAAAACACCAATGACATACTTCAAAGATGTAGAACACATATTCCAAAAATTTATATGGAACCAGAAAAGAACATAAATAGCCTCAGCAATCTTGAAAAAGAAGAATAAAATGGAAGGTATCACACTTCCTGATATCAAGTTATACTACAAGGCCATTGTACTCAAAATAACCTGGAACAGGCATAAGAACAGGCATTTAGAGCAATGGAACAGAACAGAGAACCCAGAAATAAACCCACACCTTTATGGACAAATGATATTTGACAAAGGAGGTAAGAGCATACAATGGAGTAAAGATAGTCTCTTTAACAAATGTTGTTGGGAAAATTGAACATCTACCTGCAAAAATATGAAACTAGATGACCCGTTTATACCATTCAAAAAAATAAACTCAAGGCCCTGGCCAGTTGGCTCAGCGGTAGAGCGTCGGCCTAGCGTGCGGAGGACCCGGGTTTGATTCCCGGCCAGGGCACATAGGAGAAGCGCCCATTTGCTTCTCCACCCCTCCGCCACGCCTTCCTCTCTGTCTCTCTCTTCCCCTCCCGCAGCCAGGGCTCCATTGGAGCAAAGATGGCCCGGGCGCTGGGGATGGCTCTGTGGCCTCTGCCCCAGGCGCTAGAGTGGCTCTGGTCGCAACATGGCGACACCCAGGAGGGTCGCAACATGGCGACGCCCAGGATGGGCAGAGCATCGCCCCCTGGTGGACAGAGCGTCGCCCCTGGTGGGCGTGCCGGGTGGATCCCGGTCGGGCACATGCGGGAGTCTATCTGACTGTCTCTCCCTGTTTCTAGCTTCAGAAAAATGCAAAAAAAAAATAATAATAATAAAAAAAAATAAACTCAAAATGGATAAAAGACTTAAATGTAAGCAGTGACACCATAAGCATCTTAGAAGAAAACATAGGCAGTAAGCTCTCTGACATCTCTTGCAGCAATATATTTGCTGATTTATCTCCATAGGCAAGTGACATAAAAGACAGAATAAACAAATGGGACTATATCAAATTAAAAAGCTTTTGTATAGCTAAAGACAATAAGAACAGAATTTAAAGGCAAACTACACAATGGGAGAACATATTCGACAATACTTCTGATAAGGGATTAATAACCAAAATTTATAAAGAATTTGTAAAACTCAACACCAGGAAGACAAACAATCCAATGAAAAAATGGGCAAAAAAAATGGATAGGTACTTTCCCAAAGAGGAAATACAGATGGCCAATAGGCATATGAGAAAATGTTCAACATCACTAATCATTAGAGAAATGCAAATTAGAACCACAATGAGATATCACCTCACACCAGTCAGAATGGCGCTCATCAACAAAACAACACAGAGTAAGTGCTGGCGAGGATGTGGAGAAAAGGGAACCCTCCTGCACTGCTGCAGACAGGTGCAGCCACTGTGGAAAACAGTGTGGAGGTTCCTCAAAAAAATTAAAAATCAAACTGCCTTTTGACCTAGCTATACCACTTTTAGGAATATACCCTAAGAACATCATAGCACTGTTTCAAAAAGAGAAATGCATCCTCATGTACATGCCAGCATTGTTCACAATAGTAAAGATCTGGAAACAGCCCAAGTGTCCATCAGTCAACGACTGGATTATAAAGCTTTGGTACATATATACTATGGAATACTACTGTGCCATAAGAAATTATGACATTAGGTCATTTACAACAATAGGGATGGACCTTGATAACGTTATACTGAGTGAAATAAATAAATCAGAAAAAAACTAAGAACTATGTGATTCCATACATAGGTGGGACATAAAAATGAGACTCAGAGACATGGACAAGAGGGTGGTGGTTAAGAGGGAGGGGGAGGAAAGGGAGGAGAGGGAGGTGGTGGGGGAGGCAATGGGCACAAAGAAAACCAGATAGAAGGTGATAGAAGAAAATTTGACTTTGGGTGATGGGTATGCAACATAATCAAATGTCAAAATAACCTGGAGATGTTTTCTCTGAATATATATACCCTGAGTTATCAATGTCACCCCATTAAAAGTATTAATAATAATAATAATAATAATAATAAAATCATCATTATCTCAATGAGTTATGACATCTTTATGTTGAAAAAAACAATCCAGGCAGCAATCTGTGATGATTTAGATATATCACATTTACAAAAAAAACATTCTTGTTTTGTAATCTAGAAAAAAATACTTTATCTCAAAGTTTGTTTTCTTACTCCTTAGTATCAAATAAAGTTTTATGTTTATTTTTATAGTCATGAAGATACTAGCAATGGGTCACTGTTGTTTTCCTCTGGTGGATTATTTCTAACCCAAATGACTTTTATTGTCCTTTGAAGAAACCAAATGTCTTTGGAGCTGAATATGCTTGGAAAATGTGTAAATAATGGCTTTTCCCTGTCAATCTATGAGTGACAATTTACTAAGCCCTTTATCCACATCATCTGTAGCATAATAGCACTTTAATTTAGAGTGAGGTTTTTTGCTTAGCTCCTATGTATCTTGTGCATTATAAGAGAAACTATTTACAGAGAAGTACAAAAGTCCCTAGAGATGCAACATCTCATTTTCAATTCTTTTGCCACGAATACTAATTGCATTATCACATATTCAGCAACATTCAGCAAAGTTATTTATTTGTTCATTCTCAAGACCTGGGATGTCTAGCCGGTCAGTTTGAATAAGCAGTACCTTGAGAATCTCGGCTGATAAAACACACTGATAATTAGGTTTGGGGTTGTGAGAAAAATCTCACCCTAAAAAGCTCAGCTTTGGAGATTCGCTCGCTTCCTCCTTGTTGGAGTGGAAAAGAAATGGGGAAACATTTATCACCCAACGCTCTCATCTCCACAGGTTTTTGTTTCTTAATTGAAGTTTGATTTTATTTTTTTAGAATAGCAGGTTGCTGAAAATTAATATTGAAGTCAGAGTGAATATTCTTCAAAGAAGATTATCCTCAATATGGTAAAAAATATTCAGAAATTATGCATATGTCATTAAGTCTGTCATATTTTTCCTTAGTAGTTTTAATTCAAAGATATAAAGAAAATGAGTACTTGACAATAATTGGACCTAGCATAAAGAGAGTTCTTTAACATACAATGTGATTACAGAAGTTGCCGAATTTCACCAACTAATGGCAGCTTTGCTATCACGCAAGATTTGCAGCAGTGAAAATTGCCCTGTGATCTATCTCACTCAAAAGATGAAGAACGTAAAGACACATGCAGCTCCATGTTCATTGCAGCATTGTTCACAGTGGCCAAGACACGGAAACAACCAAAACGCCCTTCAATAGATGAATGAAAAAAGAAGATGTGGCACATATACACTATGGAATACTACTCAGCCATAAGAAATGATGACTTTGAATCATTTACAACAAAATGGATGGATCTTGATAACATTATATGGAGTGAAATAAGTAAATCAGAAAAAACTAAGAACTGCATGATTCCATACATAGGTGGGACATAAAAATGAGACTAAGAGACATAGACAAGAGGGTAGTGGTTATGGGGGGGAGGGAGGGAGAGTGGGGAGAGGAGGGGCACAAAGAAAACCAGATAGAAGGTGACAGAGGACAATTTGACTTTGTGTGATGAGTAGGCAACATAATTGAATGACAAGATAACCTGGAGATGTTTTCCTTGAACATATATACCCTGATTTATTAATGTCACCCCATTAAAATTAATACAAATATATTAATTAAAAAAGGTGAAGAAGAAGTAAGCGTCTTGCTGACCACAAAACAAATACTTGGTGGGATCATTCGAGTAGCTTTTATGTCAGGCTTTAACTTTCTACCTTTTTGACTCAAGGAGTTTGTGAATGACTTTGGACTACATGTGACATCTGGGCTTGATCCCATTCTATTGTTGGTCCAAGCATACCTACCCTTTAACATAGGAAAACTCTATCTTCCCTCCCTACCTCAGGTCCAGAAATTCAGTTGTACAAGTTTCATTATCAAGGCATTGCTGTGTATTCAATGTCAAAAAGCAACAGAAAGCCCAGTTAGAAATATGACTTACTGCACATTTTTTATGTGACTGTCCCCTAGGAATGGAATAAAAATGGGAAGACAGAACTAACCTACTGGGAAATATTTCTGAGACCTGAGTGCTACAGAAAACTTTAACATTATAAATCTATTCCTTAGAGATTTAAGATTCTTTTTAAAATTTTGTATTGAATTTATTGGGGTGACATTAGTTTTAGGTGTACAATTCTATAACACATCCTCTATATACTGTATTGTATGATCACCATCCCAAGTCAAGTCTCTTTCTATCACCATTTATCCCCCTCTACCCTCTTTTACCTCCCTCTTTCTCTGTGGTAATTACCATACTATTGTCTGTGCATATGAGGGGTATTTTCCTTAATTCCTTTACCTTTTTCACTCAACTTCCCCAAACTTCCTCCCCTCTGACAGCTGTCAATCTGTTTTCTGTATCTATGACTCTGTTTCTATTTTGTTAGTTTATATTTTTCATTAGATTTCAAATATAAGAGAAATCATATAGTACATGTCTTTCTCTGACTGACTGCTTTCACTTAGCATAATGCTCTCCAGATCCATTCACACTGTTGCAAAAGGTAAGAGTTCCTTCCTTTTTATAGCCGAATAGTATTACATTGCATTAGTACCACTGCTTTTTTTTTTTTTTTGTCATTGTCTAAATCTATATAAGGGCTTGTCTCATCCAGGAGAGAGCACCCAGATAGGTTAGACTTTGTTACTATAGCAAGGTCAAACTGTGTCAGTTTTGTGTACCACAGCTTTTTTATTCGTTCATCTACTGATGGGCTCTTGGGCGGCTTCCAAACCTTGGCTATTGTAAATAACACTGCAGTAACCATAGGGGTGCATATATTCTTTTGATTTAGTGTTTCAGGTTTCTTCAGGTACATTCCCAGAAGTGAAATCACTGGTTCATAAGACAGTTACATTTTTAATTTTTTGAGGTAACTTTATACTGCTTTCCACAGGGCTTATACCAATCTGCATTCCTACTAATGGTGCATAAGGGTTCCCTTTTCTAACATCCTCTCCAACATTTATTGCTTGTTGATTTATTGATGATAGCCATCCTGACAGTTGTGAGGTAATATCTCATTGTAGTTTTAACTTTTTTCTCTTATAATTAGTGACATTGAGCATGTTTTTTTGTTTTGTTTTGTTTTATATTTTTCTGAAGTGAGAAGCAGGGAGACAGAGACAGACTCTTGCATGCATCCAACTGGGATCCACCCTGCAAGTCGACTAGGGGGTGATGCTCTGCCCATCTGGGACACTGCAACGGGAGCCATTCTAGCACCTGAGATGGAGGCCATGGAACCATCCTCCATGCCTGGGCCAACTTTGCTCCAATAAAGCCTTGGTTGCAGGAGGGGAAGAAAGATATAGAGAGAAAGGAGAGGGGAAGGGTGGAGAAGCAGTTGGGTGCTTTTCCTGTGTGCCCTGGGCAGGAATCAAACCCAGGACTTCCATAGGCTGGGCCAATGCTCTACCGCTGAGCCAACCAGCCAGGGTTGAACATCTTTTTTTAAGCGAGAGGAGGAGAGATAGAAAGACAGACTCTCATATGCAGCCTGACAAGAATCCACCCAACAACCCCCGTCTAAGGCCAATCTTCAACTGATCTATCCACAGTGCCTGGGACTGACATTCGAACCAATTGAGCCACTGGCTGCAAGAAGAGAAAAGAGCAAGAAGGGGGAGAGGGAGGAGAAGAGAAAGCAATTAATTGCTACTCATGTGTGCACTAATCAGGGATCAAACTTGGAATGTCCGCTCCAATACTCTATCCAATGAGCAAACCCACCAGGGTCAAGTATCTTTTCATGTCTATTGACCACCTGTATGTCTTCTTTGGAGAAGTGTCTATTCAGGTCCTTTGCCTATCTTTTAATTGGGTTGTTTGTTTTTTTCTGGTGTTGAGTTTTAAAAGTTCTTTATAAATTTTGTATATTAAACCTTATTAGATATATCATTCTTCCATTTGGTGGATTGTTTTTCATTTTTGTTGATGGTTTCTTTGCTGTGCAAAAACTTTTTAGATTGATGTATTTCTGTTTGTTTATTTTTTTCATTGCTTTCTTGCCCAAGGAGATATATCAACAAAAAATTGCTACAAGAAATAACTGACATTATACTGCCTATATTTTCTTCTAGGATTTTTATAGTTTTGAGTCTAACATTTAAGTGTTTAAACTATTTGGAGGTTTTTTCTGTGTATAATGTAAGAAGGTGGTATAGTTTTTTGTTTGTTTGTTTTTTGGTTTTTGGGGTTTTCTTTGTTTTGCTAGAATCTGTCTAAATTTTCCAACATCATTTATGGAATACACTATCTCTACCCTGCTGTATATTTTTGCTTCCTTTATCAAATATTAATTGATCATAAAGGTGTGGATTTATTTCTGGCTCTCTGTTATGTTCCATTGATCTATATACATGTTTTTATGCCAGTACCATACTGTTTTGATTACTATGGCCTTGTAGTATAGTTTGATATCAGGTATTCCTCCAACTTTGTCATTCTTTCTCAAGATTGTGGCTATTCAATGTCTTTTGTGGTTCCATGTAAGTTTTTGGAATATATTTTCTATATAGTTCTGTGAAATATACCATTGGTGTCTTAATTAGAATTGCATTGACTCTATAGATTGTTCAGGGTAGTATGGACATTTAATGATGTTAATTCTTCATAACCATGAACAGGGTAAGTGCTTCCACTTGTTTGTATCTTCTTCATTTTCTTCAGTGTCTTATAAATTTCTAAATACAGGTTTTTTTACATCCTTGGTTAAATTTACTCCTATGTATTTTATTATTGTTGATGCACCTGTGAATGGGATTATTTTTGTAGTTTCCTGTTCATTACTAGTGTATAAATATGCAACCAAGTTTTGGAAATATATTTTGCATCTGACTTAAGATTATTAATAAAGATTCTAAAATGCCAAAGATTTCTTGATTGTAGCAGATGGCAATGAAATTTTTTTATACTTTCTGAGTTCCTTTTCTTAATGACTATTTTCTTTATTATAAATAATAGTGATTTGGGGGTCAAAATTTTACTTATAAATAATATAAGTAGAAAGCCCAAAGAGAATTTAACTCAGGCAAAGAATATATTCAACTTCTCCTTATAAATATTCTTAACTTTTATAATGGCTTTCTTTTTCTGTTTCCCTCTGATGCATTCTTCTGTTGTAAATGTAACAACAGCTCGCAGAATACTAGATACGAGATAGTAAGCTATATTTTCACAAGATGCTAAAGATAGATAGATATTTATGCAGTTATATTGCTCAGATTCTATCAAGAATTTTTCATCTGATTGATAGGATGGAATATAATCTCTTCTCAATAGTGCATTGGGACCAAAAACATAGTGACATGAAGTGAAGAACATACAACTTGTCAGAGAAAGACTTAGAGCCATTCTTGGGGAATTGACTAGATTTTAGAGTTTATTTAGAAGAAACAAAACTTCTCTTTAGCAAAACAGTTATTAAGTGTTTGATATATAAAGTGAACATTCAGTCATTGCAAATGGATGTTTTAAAAGTGCAAATAAAAATAATGGTCTTAAGTGATCCCCACTCACAGACTTGAGTGGGATAAGGAACAATGTGGCAATAGACAAAAGATGTGGAGAGCTTAGATGTTGCAAAAACAGGAGATATTGAGACTGAACTCACACTGAGCTCATTATCTTAGACAAAACTACCCAAGGGTTTTTTTCAATTCTTTAGTGAAAAATAATATAAAAATAAATATATTTTTCCTAATCTGTTGAATATGATTACGCTTGAGTCAACACGGAAATATGTATGGTTTCTATAATCCATTATATAGTATGGATTAAACCATGCCAATGAATCATTTCTTTATTTACATGAAATCCTTTGTCTGTCTTTACTGGCAGGGACTCTTGATGATTGCAGTGAAGGTCCTGATACTAGAGTAACATAGACATGAAACGGTTCACCTTCTAGCAGGCCCTACTGCATGTTTCTTCTTACTTTATGAAACCAGCCAGAGAGACTGACTCTTTGGCTCATAACTTTCCTTACAAGAGTCATGATTTTTTTTCAGCAGTAATTTTTTTGACTACATGCTTATCTTTTGAATTTTCTAACTAATTTTCAATGAATTTTTAAGTCATTTGGGACAGAACTATTCAGTTAAACTAAAATGTATGTGTTTTATGTGTGCCAGTGTATTTGTGTTTTGAAATATCTCCTAATTTTTGTGAGTAGTAGTATATCAAACAAATGAGCTCTGTACAAAGCAGACCAGGAGGAGTTGAAATAAGAAGATAGCACCCACAGTTTGTTGTTGCTGCTATTTTACTATTTTGCTTTGGCAGTACATTAAAAAAACAAGATTGGCTATGACTTATGTTACCTGTGCATTAGGTATTTTCCAATGGCATTGGCTTGTGCCTGCTTTAATAACCAATTTCTTAACATTATAGTTAGGTATTTGGAGTAGGGTATTATCAGAGTGAAATAATAGCTTAGATTGAATTTGGGTTTCAAAATTAAAATGACCTTTGAAAAGCTCTTCAATAGCCCACAAAGTGTGAGTATTATACCTTCTCTCCATCAGTCCCAAACAACCAATTTGTCTTTCGCTATAGCAGCAAATAGCTATTTTCTTGACTAGGCATCAGATAAAACAAGTTACATACATTTTTAAGAGCCATCTTGAATAAGAATGTGCATTTTTAATCACAAAAAAGCACACTCATCATGGGAGGACTACACGCAACTACACTGCAGTTGATACATGTCAAGAATCTCTTAAATTGTACCTCGAAAAGCCAGAATGGAAATATCAATGCCTCCACCTCAGATATATGTAGAAAAACTCTGGCCATTATCAAACCAGATATTGTTGGCAAAGGAAAGGAGATACAAAATATTATTCTCAGATCTAGATTCACCATCATTCAGAGAAGACAACTACATCTCAGCCCTGAGCGATGTAGCAACTTTTATGTGGAACAGTATGGGAAAATGTTTTTCACCAATTTAATAGCTTACATGAGTTCAGCACCACTTGTTGCCATGATATTAGGTAGACATCAAGCCATCTCTTACTGGAAGGAATTTTTGGGAGCAAGTAATAGCTTAATAGCTAAGGAGACACACGCAGACACTCTAAGGGCAATTTATGGCACAGATGACCTAAGGAATGCACTTCATGGGACTTATGATTTTGCTGCAGCAGAAAGAAAAATTTGATTCATGTTTTCTGAAGTGATTTTTGAGCCCATTCCAATTGGACAAGCTGCTAAGGACTATTTAAATTTATATGTAATACGAACTCTGCTTAAAAGACTCACAGAACTTTGTAAGCAAAAACCAGTAGATCCTTGTATTTGATTAGCAGGCTGCTGAAAAATAATTCCAACAAACCTAAACTTTGTCACCCTCCAATTGCAAAAGAATATAATTAAAATAAAGACCTCCAAAGAACAAATCACAAACAAACAAACAAAAATGCACATTCATTATAGTAAGATGCTTGCATTAGGAGAGGGCTATGGGGACTTTGTTCTCATGACACACTCATATGAGGTCATTCCTTCAAGTAGAACGCCAGGTAAAGCATGGGTAATTATAAATAGTGTGTGTGTGTGTGTGTGTGCTGTCTTTGGCTAAGCATGTAGGATAACTACACTGTGAATGCAACCTGACATAATGGATTCAGTTTGGTTCCTTCAATAGTCAGACTTTTGTATAAATTGCTTTTTAATCCATTATTTGTTTCTGAACCTTTCAGAATGTTTATTCAAACTTATCAAGACTAAGAATATTCTTTAACCTTCTTCTTATGGTAGCCTCACTGTTCTACCTGCTGAGACTCGAACAAACAGCAGGGTGTCTTAGAAACATTTTTTGTTACTGCTATAGTTAGATGCTTCCTCAGAGACTCTAGGAATAGCAACAACCAGGAGACTCTATCAACATTATAGCTACCTGCCTAAGCTTTGGTTAATCTTCTAGAACCTGGAGCTGAGGTAGAGGAAGTGGGTGGTAACCCATCTAAAAGTTTCAGATGGAAGAGATCAGAACATTCTTTCTCTGCCTTACCAGTAAAGCTCCCAGCTTGCTGCACCCTTTCAAACATCCCCACTCTTTTTCAAAATAAGATCATAGCACTATCTTCATAGAATACTTTCTCACTGTTTCAGATGTTCTCACTTTTAAAAAAAATGCCTCCAGGCTTGACTCCACTTGAATTGTCTAAAAACAATTAAGGAGCTTTTATCTAAGCAAAATTTTTAAAGTGTCCATTAAATCTTATCATTAGTGGCCTTGATGGTAATATAGTCTAAGCTAGAGCTTCTAAATAGGAAAGAGTTCATTTTCTAAACAGGCCCTTGTGGGGAAATTGTCCCTTCATAACTGATGACTGATAGAATTCAGTGAACTAGAGCTTAATATGAGCTTTCTCGCCTCTTTTTGGTGTAATCAGATAGTGTGCACTGCCAAGCTTCTGACAGTTGTGGTAAGAGATTCCACTTATGTATATTAAAAAATAAAAATGTGAACTTTTCATTTTTACTTTTTCTGAGTGATTTCCAAAGTAACAACCACATTTGCATTTGACTTCTAACAGTCTGTCTCAAATAACCTTTAGAAGCTTATAGGCATTAAATGATGTGTAAATAAAAAATGAAGACTTGCATATACATTCTAGAAGGAATGGTGCAGGAAGTAAAAATAGACAAGTTAATCATAAAGAATCATTATTCCCCTAGTATAAAAAGAAAAAGGAAGAGGAAAAGGGTAAGGGTAAGGAGGAGAATAAATGTGGATTGTGGAGGTGAAAGAGGGTAAAAGAAAGAAAACAGAATAAAAGAGGAAGAAGAGATGAACTGGATTAAACCTGTGTTAACACTTTAGTTAAATTGCACTAAGATTGTTGTAAAAATAATGTAGATATACTTTTTTAAATTTGGAAAAAAGAAAATAAAGAAAATGCAGAGAAGCTTTTATCAGCAAATAATTGTCATTTTAATACAAGCAATATACAAAGTAGTGAGGAGCACAGAGCTTGGAATCAGTGGAACTGGATAACAGTTCTCACTTTGCCTGACATTAATCGAATTGCTTTGCTGCTAGGTCTTTGTTTTCTCACTTGCAAAAGATACCACCATTTTTTCTCAGTTTCTTTTTGTTGTTGTTGTTTTGTTTTGTTTTGTTTGTATTTTTCCAAAGTTAGAAGCAGGGATGTAGTCAAACTCCCGCATGTGCCTGACTGATATCCACTTGGCATGCCCACCAGGGGATGATGCTTTGCCCATCTGGGGCGTTGCTCCATTGCGGCCTGGAGCCATTTCAGCGCCTGAGGCGGAGGCCATGGAGACATCCTCAGCACCCTGGCCAACTTTGCTCCAGTGGAGACTTAGCTGCTGGAGGGGAAGAGAGAGATAGAGAAGAAGGAGAGGGGGAAGGGGGAAGAAGCAGATGGGCACCTCTCCTGTGTGCCCTGACCAGGAATCGAACTTGGGACTTCCACATGCTGGGCCAATGTTCTACCACTGAGCCAAACGGCCAGGATTTTTCTTATGGTTTGATTATGTGCAAAGTGGCAAGTGTAATCCACATATTCACAAATTAATCTTTTCTTAGTTCATTGTATTTGATGAAACAGAAATGAGTTCTCTTTCCTACTCTGCCACTGTTGAGAAGTAGTGAGTATCCAAGGCAATTTCTCACTTCTCTAGGCAGGTGGAGAGGAGAGGAGGTGCCAGACAAGAGCCTCTGTGGCTCTTCCTGCTCAGAGCCCTAATTACATAGTAGAAACTATAGGCCAGTAGCTATTTCAACTAATTCTTCCAGTAATCAATAAATTTCTAGAAAATATTATTTCCTAAAGAGGCTCTGAAAGGATGACATGAAAGAGTTAGATTCCTAAACAACTCAGTGACAGCCTGAAAACAGTGATATTTGGTTGACTATGACAAAGAGTTGGATCTTACCTAATTTGCAATGCCGAAGCAGCACTGCATAAGCTGTCAAGCCCCAAGCACCAGAAGCCTATCACCAAATATTAATTTACCAGTTGTGTGCATCTAATAACTGACAGCTCTGAATCCCATATCATTTTTGGTGGCCTTCCCACTGACATGTTCTTTGATTAAGAAAATAGTCAGCCAGTGTGTCCCCAATGTGGCCACCCCAGTTTAGCTTCCTTATAATGCTAGAATATTTTTCTCTAAATTAGATTTTTTGTCTTCATAGTGGCAGTTTACATGAATTTAATACATTACAAAATATGCAGTCCCCTTGAGAGTCTATGATAGATTGTGGTATTTGAAACCCATATTTCCATGGGAAATAAAAGCCTAGGCCATAGCCAAATATTTTATCAACTTAGCACTATCTTGAGATAATAGCACTATTAATGCTTGTCACCCGTCTGCTTCACAAGGCTTGTGTTGACTCTCTTCTGGCTTCTGAACAAGGTGCTGAAAGTTTTAGAGCTCTGAGCTCTACTAGCAACAATGAACACAGATAGGTACCCTTTGTTCTGTGCTGTCTGGCATATAATCATGCACAATGAGCCCCTCTATTATTTTCCCTTCACTGATACTGAATCTGATTACCTATTATGCTACATAAAATGAGATTGCTATATATTACAGCTTGGCTGTGATGGACTGGTGATAAAGTGTCAAGGGATAGCAGCGTAGCAGTGAGATCTTACTGTAGGATAGTTAGAAGAAGGGAACAAATGTACAGAAAAGGCATAATATAGACCCCAAGACTCAGCAAGATGAATTCTAAAACCCCAGGGTTATTAAATTACCAGCTAAGAAATATCAGAAGCTTCCAGATTAAACAGAAATGGGCAACTGGAAGTCAATTTTTCTTCATTTTTATTTTTTTCAGCTTCATTTAAAAACATGGAGAATTCAGTAAGTATAATCAAGATCTATAAAAATACATATATTTATCAAGTTCTTCTCTATCCATCATCACTACATTCTAGTTATTTGTCCAGGAGTTGAATTCCCACAGGTGAAAGGTGGTTTTTGACTTCCCGGTTAAATCAAACTTTTTTCTTGTCCCACATTCTCCTAAGATATAGCTTACATCTGGGCAGAGTACACTTCTCCCTAAGGGATTCAGAAGTGATATCTCAGTACACATTTCTGCTTTGCCTTCATGTTTACATTCTGGTAACTTAATAGTCACCAGCTAAATTCTATCAGCAGGTTTGTATACTACACAGTGACTAAAACTAAAACATGACTTTTCTGTTTTTAGTAATATTTCAACCATAGTGTAAATAAAAGCTACATAGGCATGGCAAGACTCAGGTGCAATGAATGTGTCCTATTGCTCTGGTATAACAAACGCAGGAAAGAACTGAAATCAAAGAGTTGTTAGATTTACTAACAAAGACTTAGAGGTTGTTTTTATAATATATATGAGAAAAGAAAAAGTTAAAGTTTAGTCATGTAGTAAAGTGAAAACAAAAACTATGGATTTTGGTTTTAATCAAATATTATCAGCATTAGAAGAGGAAAGATGTATGTATATTTTGTAACTGCAACAAGTCAAAATAATTCCCCTTATGTGTTCTGTATAGTCTCAAAGAATTTGAACTAGAATCATATCTTCATTTTCTTAAAAAAATAAAGTTCACAAATATTGACAACCGTAATTTCTATACAATGTGCATGAGTTTAGTGGAGATACTTTATGAGAGAAGGAAAACTCAGTTTATGCTACCCTGTTTATAGTAAGAACTTTTTTATAGTAAGAACTTTTTTATTACAGTAGGAAGCAAGAAGAGAAGGAAATACAGTAATAGTAACAACTTACAACAAGCATTAGCACTCATGGTATGTATTGTAAGTCTTTCTGAAAGAATTTTTAGTTTGTTTCATGAGTAACAGACCAGAACATGTCACGCTTTTCTGGAGTCATGATACAAGTTGCAGGTTAGTTCTTTGGGAAGCAGAGATTTACATGAAAGAAGTCTATTGCGGGGAGCTCGTAAGATAAATATAAGCAACGTATTGTAAAGAAAGTAGGAATGGATAGAGGGAAAAATTGAACTGGAATGTAGTTTCAACTTTAGCCAATCCTGTCGAATTCTGTAGTTGAGTAGTCTCAACATAGACTAATTACTAAATGTGGACTGTCCCTGGGAAGAGGTCATCCTCTTAGGTAAGACTACTTGTTTAGCTGAAGGCAAGTACCAGAGGGAGAGAGATAGCTAATACTCTCAACTGTCAACACTCCCAGCTCCTGGGAGAATGAGAACCTCTGTCCTGGAGGAGGAATCTGGGTGGTGCCTCACTACATCCACTCCAGGAAGTGTGTGTAATAAGGAGATAGTATGGTGAATTCAGGAACTCATGGGCCTGAATTCAGACAGATCTAGTTTCAAAGATTGTATCAGACAGTGACAAATTATTGCAATCCTAGCCAAATGATATAACTTCTACAACTCTCTGCTTCTTCATCTGAAAATTAGGAAATAAGACTAGGTCCCGCACACTCTGATTTTATAACTAAACTATATAATTTATATAATGAGCTAGCACTGTGCCTGCCACAGATTAGATGTGCAATAAGTGTTTGCTCTATGCTTCTCCACACTCCTTCCAAACAAAAGAAATATTAGTCAACTATCCTCCAGCCACTATGCTAGTAATATCAGAGGATAAGGATAAAGGCAAGATATCGTCCCTGCCCTAAAGATTACTTAACACCTAGTTAGAATAAAGAAAGGTAATACATATAAAATAATTGCAAATAACCATAATTATTCATAATTAATCATAATTGAAAATAAATCATTGAATATTCAATTAAATGTATGGTTATAGGAGAAGGTAAATGACAGCCAGATTACCTAGACAACAAACAACAAATAAAAGTGTTCCTGGAAGAAGTAATTCTTGAGCTGGACCTTAAAGGACAAGTTAAATTTAAATGCTTGGCAGAAGGAAAGGATTCTAAGTGAGGGAATCCTTACTGAAGACAGAGGAGAATGAATAGGGTTTTCTCTGACTTAAGTGTCATTGTGTTTATGGAGCTACACAATTTTAAGCAGCCATTCATAAACTGTCACCCCTGCAGTTCAATCTAATCCTTCTAGAGCTGTTGCAAAGCTGACTCTTTTTAACCTGTTAAACAACATTGGGCTACTGAAACTGAGATTTTGTGTGAGAAAGAGAGAGGCCAAGTTTATTTCTATGGTCATACATTATTTCTTGACTTCTATTGATCTTAATATAAATACCTTACTCCCCCATCAAATAAGTCTCTTGGCCACTAAAACTGGTTTATACAACCACTAAAATACTTAGTATGAGTTGCATGCAGGTAAGTTTCCACATACTTCCTGTGCATCTAGTACTGATTACTTAATGCCAGTATATGAAGGTCAGGGACCAGGTCTTATATTTCTCATTTTTGTATTTCCAGTACCTGGTACAAAATTATTACTGAGGTTGGATAAGATGAATTTGATGATGGTGAATGGATTTGCCTGATTTGAGCATGTTGTAAAATAGAAGGATAAAAGGTTGGATAATTGATAAATTATGAAAGGCCTTGGGAACTAGGTAGAGTAGCTTACACTTGAAATAACAGTGATTGTGAGTTCAGATCAGAAAAACAATATAATCAATTTTTTTTAAATGTAGAATAATTTAATAGCGGATTACAAGATAGAGGAAACCACCAGAAGCCCAGAGGGAAAACAGATACTATTATTAGTAATTGGATGAAGAAGTGGGATAGTGTAAAGAAACCTCCTAGATGAGAGGTTGTGACATAAACCTGACGGTTGAAATCAGTATAATAAATGTGTTGTCTAAGAATAAAACTTTGAAGGGGAGAACACAAAGCTAAGAACTGAGCCTTGGGGAGTGCTCGCAGCTGGTTAGTCAGGAAGAAAGAACATCTAACATTGTGTAGAAATCAAAAGGAAAGGAGCACTTCCCTGAAGGAGAAGATAGCCAAGTATACCAAGTGTTAGTAAAAGGTCAAAGGTAGTTAAAAAGCTACTGGATTTTTTAATAAAGAAATCCTTCATGCTTCTTGAGAAAGCTGTGTTTCAGGTTAGTAATGGGACTAGAATGTAGCTTTGTGAAAGGTTGAGTGAGATGGGGAGCAGGTGGAAAAGATACAGAGGTCATGTACATTCATCATGGTGGTTAATCTTTTGTGTCAACTTAGCTAGGCTACAGTACCCAGTTACTTAATTAAACACAAGTCTAGGTGTGGCTATGAAGGTAGATTTTAAATGTAATTAACATTTAAATCAGTAAACTTCTATTAAAGCAGATAATCCTCCTTAATGTGGGTGAGCTTCAGCTAGTCAGTCAAAGGCCATAAAAAAAAAAAGACTGAGGTCCCCTGAGGAAGAAGGGATTCTGTCACTTAGTAAGCCTCCACAACCAAGACTGCAATATCAGTCCGTGCCTGGGTCGCCAGTCTGCTAGCCTGCTTTATAGAATCTGATTTTCTTTTCTTTTCTTTTTAAATTTATTTATTCATTTTAGAGAGAGGAGAGAGAAAGAGAGAAATGTAGGGGGAGTGGGAAGCAGCCTACTTGCTTTTTGTGTGCGCCAAGCAGACAAGCCCAGAGTTTAGAGCCAGTCACCTCAGCACTCCAGGTTGACACTTTTATCCACTGCACCAACACAGGTCATGTGAGAATCTGGATTTCCCAGGCATGGTTCACATGCTGTCATTTTCCGCCACCCCCATCACATCAACCAATTTCTTAAAACCAGAACCTATATCTACATCCTATTGGTTCTATTTCTCTGGAGAACCTTAAATAATACAGACGTTAATCATTCATTGAAGTACTTTTAAGGTAAAAAAGAGAGGAACAATGCCACAGGAATAGGAAATAAAATGTTATTTCTGATGTACAGAAGATAAGTTTGAAAGCAAGATGACTTCCAGTTGAGCTTTGCAACTACATATTTTCCCTAAACCCCATCTAACAATGAAAGATCAAAGCTGACTTCATCCAATAAAGTCAGGATATCCTCCAATCCACTTAAGACAAGAACCACATCCAGAGCAGTCTAAGCCAAGGCCTAATGAACCAATTTCACCATAGGGTTTTTGTGACTAATTCTTGAGACAAAATGTGCTCAATTGGATCCACCATGTTTCATTCTCTGTCATGTGCATCCGTTGTCATACACGAAGTGTAGTGCCAACTTATGTACTAAACTGTATTTTCATCTGCATTGCACTCAGTGCTTTCTCCTCACACCATGCCAACCTTCACATTGTATACCTGTTACCCAATCTTGTCCAGGCCAGGTGTCCTTGTTATGTAGTCCTAAGCACCTTATATTTTCCTTATTTTAACACCTATTTTTACTATGTTGTTATTGCTACTTACTTGTATACATCTCACACCAGACTTTAAACTCCATAAGACCAAAGACAGTGTTTAGCAGCACCCTTAGGAGCATTCAACAGATATTTATTTATGAAAAAAAGTGAATTAATAACTACAGTCTTAATACAGCAATCACTATTCATCAGTAAAGTTCTAATAGAAAATAGAGAGTCTATGCAAATCAGGAAAACTTTAGGAGAGTTTATTTACAAAAAATGAATCACAATGGTATGAACGGGACATGGGAAACTACAAAGCAACAATGCAGAAACCTGGAAATCTCAAGGGAGATTTGGGTCCTCCTCCTTAGGTCCAAAGCAACAAGGTAAGAGAGAGGTTACTAGAACCTGGAAAGAAAGAAACTCAGAGGTAGAACAGGTCAGTTTATGTGATCATTAGTTAGTGGACACAACTCATCTGAGACTAGCTTCCAGAAAGGGAACCAGAAGAATAAATAGCCTGATCTCTATCTCCAACCCCTCTAGCATTTTCTTGGGATTTCTCAAGAGAAATTATATATATATATATAATTTTATATATATATTATATATATATATAATTTTATATATATATATAAAATCTTCAAATGCAGTCACATTAGGAGATAAAGTCAACATATAAATTTGGGGAGGAACCCATTTCAGTTCCTAATATACATAGCCTAATTTAATTTTCACAACAACCTATAAGATATATCAACATTTTACAGATAATTGAACTGAAGATTATAATTTATTTTATAAATTTTAGTTCCTATAAATAAATTCAGAATGTAAAGTTCAGTCTGTCTTATTCTAAAATGTATGCTTTTTAACCACTTCCTGTTATTACCAAGAGTTGTGCGGCTATCCACTAGACTCCCATATGGGAAGGGGCCATATCCTACTCACTTTTATACTATACACCTTACATAGTGTCTGCTTCATATAGACATCCCACAAATTTCCCCAGAATTAAATATGAATAATACAGAGAAAACAAATAAAAAGAGCTTATAGTTTCAAAGCACAATTGTAAACCATAAATAATAGAAAAAAATCCCAAATATAATACAAAGGAAAAGCAGGTGAAAGCTAAGTGCAAGCTGCAGTCATTTCTTTCCCTAGCTATGCAGTAGGTTTACTTTGATCCACTGCTCTCAGCTGGATTCAAGTTAATAATTTCTTTTTTACTCACTATTTTGCTAAGAGCCATGAGAGTAGTTTCCTTTTTTGAGTTTGAAACAGCCACTCTCCTTTTCCTGGAACAGTCTTCTCCTGAAGCAAAAACCCCTCTTTTGGAGCAAAGCCTCCCTCCTGGGGTTCTTTGTTCTGCCAGTGCCGTGTCCCTGAGCTTCTCTCTGGAACAGGTCTGGAACCAGTACTTCTTTTGAACAGCTGAGCAAGTCATCTCTCAACTCGGTTGCCCTTGCTGTGCTGGGGGCCTGTGCAGTCACATCTGTCTGTTTCAGCTCATTTCAGTAAACCCTCTCCTGCAAAAACTGGTTGAATACCTAAGCAGCTTAACTTTAATTTTTAAAATTAAGATCATTTTTATATAGAACCAATATCTTACATAAAAAGCAAATCAATTTATTACATGTCTAAGCAAGTCCACTTTACGAGCAATAGATTTAAAATTTAACTTCAGTGATATGTAGGAAATGAATCCATGGCCATAAACTGTTAAGATTTGAAAAGGATTTTCAGACCAACTGTCTATCTAATGAAGAAATCCTACTATAATAAACTTGTGGGTTAGTTGTCCAAAATTAAAAACATTTAATACTTGGAAAAAATAGCTTGGTTCTATGTCAGAAAGTTCTGTTAACAGAGTTGCCTTAAATTAAACCAAAATCTACTTCTCTTGAAGTTTCACTATTTATTTTTTAAAATAACTTTTACCAGCTCTGGTGCTCAATTCACAGGCACTGTGTTAGTAGCTAAAATTTCTATTCATTTATCTACAAAAACAATATGCAATAACTCTACCCAGTTGTCTATGTTGTTGGTTGAGAAGTCCAAAAATAAAGTTGGAATTAAAGAAGGTGGAGAGCCCATTGGTGAGACAGTGGAATAAATTTCACATGATGGAAATAGAAAGCAATAGAATAGTACATCAAAAAAGACAGGCGTGAAGAAGACTTTTGGATGTGGGTGGCCATGGCGTGGGTTGGGAGTGAGTTGGATGGTAAGAAGCAGATGCAATAAAATAAAATTTTCCAAAAATTGTAGATAAACTACAAAATTAAAATATATGTTGGAATAAAAAACAAAATAAATCTCTACATAATTATAGATCTTGATATAAAACTTTTCTCCATTTCTCTTTTTCACAAGATAATCACTTTCCATTTGTCGTGTAGGGCTAGACCTATAGAATGTTTTCTGTCACTCACTCATCCCCTCACTCTCCCAACCAGCGCATATTATGAATGTTGGTGGAATCTCAAAGTGGCCAGAACAGCAAAGTGGAGATAGTATGCCATGCTGTCAGCTGCACCAGGATTGCCTTTTCCCATGATCACGCAGCTTTGTTTGATCTATTCAATTATCTTTCTTGTCCATTTTTATTATAAAAATACCTGCAGATAAAATCTTATTTTCACCAAGGAAGATTAGCCTTTATAGGTAGGACATACTTTTATCTAATTTCTATCAAGAAAAAATTTAGTGTTTCAAAACCAATATCATCATGTTTAATTAAATTCACCTGCTAGATGCTGGGTCATCCCCTAACAACATGAAAATATATTAGAATATTATACATCTTTATCCATCATCAATATTTGTCTTATTGCCTATCTTTATTATTTATCTAAATAATTTTTTCCTCCTCTTGACTTTATCTGTAACCTCAAGCACATAAAAACTTATTAAAATATGTCTTGTTTCTATAATTACATTCTGTTGTCCTTTTTTCAATTTCTAACCTCCTCCCCACCACCATTTTTCTCTCAATCTATTCCATTCAGACCATTTCAATGAACTATTTTCACTGAGGTCATATATAATATAGTTGAATACATCTTGTTTTTCTTTAACTAAAATTTAACTAAATTTAAAGGTAATAAATGCTAATGCAACAACATTCAAAAATGTAAAAAGAGGTCTAAGATGAAGTTTCCTCCTTACGTCTAACCCTACCTCTCAGTCCCCTTCCACAAAGTAAATTGTTATGGTTTGGAGGCATGTTTGGATGCAGTTTGGAGGCATGTATCTCGAATATTTAATATATATGCAATCATTTTTTTCTTCAAATGGTAGTATCCTCTTTTCTGCCCATTTTTACAATATTGTTAAATGCATAATTCAACTGGCAATAAAATAATGAAAATCCTTATGGGCCCAAAGTGATGATAGAGTATGAATACAGACAGGAAAGTAGATAACACTGCATATGCAAGTTTCAGTGTGTTTGTGTATTTTTTCTAATAATTTGCTTTCTTTCTGGTGTTAAAAGGAAAAGTGATATTGAAGTTATGCCTGTGATCATGATTAATATAAGAACTGTAAGTTTTATCAGAATTGTACACTTAATTACTTACTTTTACAGTCCTTTTTGACATACTATATAAACAATGATTAAGCTAGTCTATAGAGTGATTTTCTTCTTCCCCTTTCCTTCTCTCTTTCACCATCAATTCTAGCAGATTACATTACCTTTCTTAGAATTTAGCTTTTTATTGTTAAATAGCTTCATATTTCTATTACGAGAGTTTTCAGTTCTAAGAGTATAATTTGATCCATGGTAATAAAAGATAATCAACCACACTTATTCTTTCTTGTACTCACTCTCTCTTTTCCCCCAACTTTTCTAGTTACATAATTTATTCACTATCAAGAATTGTGACATTTACATTCTATCTTATTACTAAACTATTACATTTGTTTAACTATTAGTCCTGCAATCCTGATACTTAGTCTTCCAATTGTAGCCCTACAATTAGAGGCTCAGAGTTCTAGTGTTTTAATCTTACATTCACTGGATTTTTCATTATAGTATTTCTATTCATCTCTTGATTGCCTGAATATCAACCTCTCGCAGTGTCTTTAAGAGGGCCTCATGGTAACGATACCATCTGAGCTTTTGCATGTTCAAAAATGTTTATTGCCTCTATCTTAGAAAATAGAGGCAGCTCCACTATTTTATAGTGTTGAATACTGCCACAGACAAATCTGAATATGATCTCAACCATCAGAAAATAAAGAATGACTTAGGACGGATTGCTAAAAAACAAAAACAAAAAACAAACAAAAAAAACGTAGCTGTTGACATTCACATGTATTTGGGGATACAAACTCTGCAGGACTCTTTTTGAGGTTGTTGCTGCTGTGTAGTTGTTGAAATATTTGCTCTTATGTTATGCTCCCATGAAAATTGCCATACATTAAAAATATCATTTAATGCCAAATAGCAAATTTTAAGCAATAAGTACTCAAGCGTTATATATTAAATTCTTTTTTTCATTCCATCTAGGAGTCTTACTGTTAAATAGAGTGAGGCATAACTTGGGATTTCTGTCTCACTGATTTCACAAGCAGCCTGTCCTATGCAGTGATCTGCCCTGAGCCAGCCTATGTCTTTGTCTCTGCCTGAGACAAGGTTACATTTTTCTTCCATAAAAATTAGAGATTGTTAAACATTTCTAACATCCACCTATTTTATTTTCTTCCTTAAGTCATATGCTGCATTACTTTATTAAGTTTTAGTGAGTCCGTAGAGAGCTTTCCTTTAATCACTAAGGAGACTGATTTGTATTCTAGCATCTTCAAAACACGTGTGTAACAAATGTACCTCTGATGCCAATGGACTCGCTGTTTTTCTGGACGTAATTATTGGATACCTAATTCATATTCTCTGATGAGATGTCAGTCAGTTGTAAATTCCTTAGTGAGACTTTGCGTAATGATGTTAGCTAATTTTACTGAGTACTAAGTGCCTGGTTTGTACTAAGCCCTTTAATATATTTTCTGGTTGAATGGTTTAGCACATTTAATCCCAATTATAAAACTAGGTAGACACTGTCGATACATTTTACAGAGGAGAAAACTGAGTCCCAAAAACATTAGTAACTCACCTGGGATCACACAGCTCAAGAGGGGCAGAGCCATAATTTGAAGCCAGGTATTCTGATTCCAGAACCCAAATATTTTGCCGCAACCCAGCCTGTGTCTGGGACCACAATGTTACTAAAATACTTTCATAGTGTTTCCATTTGATATCATTGAGAGAGGGATGTTATGACTTACCATTAGGGATACAGATATCCTTATCCTGGTTCATATTAACATTAAAACAATGGTTAATCCAAAAAATTGTGCTGTAGTCAAGACAGTTTTTACTATTTTCAGTTGTGTAAATTTTTTACTTTTTAATACATTCTTTAATATTAACATTGAGTGTAACATTAATATCTCTAGAGAGATTGTTAAGGATTAAAGGTGAATGCATACACACTTTTGAAAATGGTTCTATAAATTACAGATCTGTACCAGGCTCTTCAGGCTCCTGGTTATGCAGAAGGCAGGGCTGGAAGTGGGACTTGATTATTTACTGGCTTTGCCTCTCACCTGTGCTCTTTGGGAAACAATAGTAACAGTATCATTATCACATCCTCATGCTTTTCAACTTAAGGCATGATAAAGTTGCAGTGAGTGCAATTTCTTTTGGGGAATAAAACTTCTCCCTCTTCTGTAGTTATTTGCAAAGTGAATAAAAGCAAAACAAAACAGAGAAAAAAACTTGAGTGAGTTGCTCTGGAAAATATGCTGCAACAGAAAAAAACAGAACAAAACAAAAACATTGTTATCAGGCGAAAATAACACATTTGAATAAATATTTATGTATGTTTTCATAGTTTTCTGGCTGATGCTCCTTCATGTACCTTGCAGGCAGTTACAGAAATAACAATAAATCATAAATAAGGAGTAAAATGAACTCCATGAAAGTCTCTGATTACTCCATTACTGAAACCCAGCTTAGCAAATTATTTCCTTTTCTTCCCAGTATATTTCTGTAAATAATCCAAAACAAACCTGTTGGATTTATAGAATATAGTTAATGTAAATTAAAGTAAGGCTATGAACAGAGCTGGTAAGAAATTAATTCATATTTCCCTGTGGGAAAAAGAAAATAGTGTCTTTGGAAAACAAATCTACCAGAAACCAAATGTGTGGTTTGGGTTGAGAAATACATTTTTAAAATAATCTATTAGAGTTATAGAGCTTCTATATTGTAATTTGAACCCCCAAAGATCATATAATACCACCCAATTCTTTTCTTTATTAATATATATTTGGCCAAAACATAATTTTCTTATTCCTGTTTGTTTTAGGAAATCTGGACCTTCATATCCCCTTATGTTGGAGAATTTTCTAACATTGTAACTCCTATACAAATCTCCTGCGAATAACCCTACACACATCTAATCCATTATGGATATTCACTCTCCAAATTTAATACAAAAAGAAAAAAATCAAGTGATTTGTAAATCATAACTCTGGATTATAATTTTATAAAGATTTGATCTATTATTAATTAAAGATTATATATAATTTTAAGTATGTTCAAAATGCATGAGAGTACCTGATAATGCAAGATGATCCTCATGCTTCTTGGTAGAAATTATATGAAATAAATTCCAGTATTGCCAAAAATATATTTTTGAAGTAACTGGATATTGGCTCTATTTTTGAAAAAGAAGTTGAGGCTTCCCAAGTGAGTTCACAGTGAGGTGGAAACTAATATCTATTTTTCTCAAATGTGTTAGACAAAGTCACCAGAAACAATGTTAGAGGCTAAAATTAGCCATTGTAATAAAGCATAAGGCAATACTGTTATGTGCTGTCACTGTGTCCCAAAATATAATATGTTTTCATATAATTCAGTGGTTTTTATATGTTGAAGTCATTCAAACAACCTTTTTTGCCTTTGTCTATATGTGTGATGCAAACAATCAGTTTTGTAGGCTCAGCACTTTTTAAGTATTTTGATTTAATACAGGCACAGACTTCACGTAATTATTACACTCAGAATGAGGTATGCAGCATATATTATTTTTACTTAATATGCCATGTGCTTTTCAACAGAATTTAAGTCTATTTTATACATAAGAATTAATGAATATCCCTTTAATTAAAAACAACTTGAAGGCACAATCAATTAGTCAAAACAACTATACCAACCCAGAAAATTTCAAATCACAATGGCAAGCTTAAGTTATTGCACAATAGAGGCAAAGGAGAATGCACAGTAAGGAATAGTTCTAAAATCCCACATCAAATAACTGAAATTAAGTTCATGAAATTAAGTTCATCACTGGAGTGACTGTGGAAGAAAATATTACCATTAACGTTCTCCCTGGAGAATTTTTAAAATAATAAATGCACTCATCTGATGAATTCAGCATTGGTCTTATTTGGAAATTAAATAGTAAGTTAAAAATATGGTATTATTTGATTAATGACAGATATAGGCCTATTTTATCTACAAATTCCTAATGCACTATAGATTTATTGCAAGGCATTTATGAATTCCTATGTCACCAAGTTTTGTAGACTAATTAAATCAAATATATTTATACTTTTCACTAATTTTCTAAGATAGCTAGTGTTTAGAATTTAACTAAATTAATTCATGGTATTGCTGCTTCTGGATTTATTTTGTTTGGCCAAGTTACCAGTAGGGACCTTAAACTGACACTAGTCCCCTGATGTAAGTACTTGCCCTAGAGAGCAGTTCATAGAGTCACAAGTTAATTCCTGATGACTTCTCCAACAACCCTTGTGATAAACAGTCTCTCTTGCCTCCCAGTGCCAACGTGCCTTATGTATTCTTGGATAGAGAAGGCAGTTTACCAAAATCCAACTCTTTTGGTTTAAATTGACCAAACTGGCCCTATCCCAGGAACTCCAAAGCACTCCATCTTCAAACTCTTTTTTTTTTTAATAAATTTTTATTAATGGTAATGGGATGACATTAATAAATCAGGGTACATATATTCAAAGAAAACATGTCTAGGTTATTTTGTCATTAAATTATGTTGCATACCCCTCGCCCAAAGTCAGATTGTCCTCCGCCACCCTCTATCTAGTTCTCTGTGCCCCTCCCCCTCCCCCTAACTCTCTCCCTCCCTCCCTCCCATGTCCTCCCTCCCCCACCCCTGGTAACCACCACACTCTTGTCCATGTCTCTTAGTCTCATTTTTATGTTCCACCAATGTATGGAATCATGTAGTTCTTGTTTTTTTCTGATTTACTTATTTCACTCCGTATAATGTTATCAAGATCCCACTATTTTGCTGTAAATGATCTGATGTCATCATTTCTTATGGCTGAGTAGTATTCCATAGCATATATGTGCCACATCTTCTTTATCCAGTCTTCTATTGAAGGGCTTTTTGGTTGTTTCCATGTCTTGGCCACTGTGAACAGTGCTGCAATGAACATGGGGCTACATGTGTCTTTACGTATCAATGTTTCTGAGGTTTTGGGGTATATACCCAGTAGAGGGATTGCTGGGTCATAAGGTAGTTCTATTTGCAGCTTTTTGAGGAACCACCATACTTTCCTCCATAATGGTTGTACTACTTTACAGTCCCACCAACAGTGAATGAGGGTTCCTTTTTCTCCACAGCCTCTCCAACATTTGCTATTACCCATCTTGTTGATAATAGCTAATCTAACAGGGGTGAGGTGGTATCTCATTGTAGTTTTGATTTGCATTTCTCTAATAACTAATGAAGCTGAGCATCTTTCATCTTCAAACTCTTAATAAAGGCATGTGCCCCAGGACTTGTCTCTCTCTCTCTGCACTTTGCCTTGACTTCCCCATGCTGCCCTTTTGGTGTGTTATGTATTTCCTCCAAGGCCTATGAATAATATACTTCTCTATTTCAATTTATCTTGAGGTCTGTTGTTGAACCACAACTCACCAACTGGTGCCCTGAGCTCCACCTAACAAATGCTGTTTAAATGAAGTCACAACAGCTAGTCACTATTGTGTTTAAGACACAAGCTTAATAAACATGTCTGGCAAAGTCAGTGCCCCCAGATTCCGTGGGTTCCATTCATTTCCCATTCTCCATTGTAGGGGCCTTAGTGCTAGGTAATTAGGGTTGGCCAAGATACAATAAGATGAAGTGACATGGGTTGCTTCAAGGCATGCCGACACAGCTAGGAACTTTGATACCTACTCCATTCCTCATTTCCTGTCCTGCCATGACCTTAGAGTACATGTCTTCTAAACAGCATGACCATGAGATGTAGAAGGATCACCTTACCCATACCGGTCTATATATGAATGAGAAAGTAACCATCTTATGTTAAGCAGTGAAGGTTTTAGGTTTATCTGCTACAATGGCTGGTGTTAATTATGCTGAGCAATGCTAAGTGAAATAAATCAGTCACAAAAGACAAATATCATATGATTCCACTTATGTGACGTAATTAGAGTAGTCAGCTTCATAGAGATAGAAAGTAGAATAGTGGTTTCCAAGGGCTGTGGGCAGAAGAGCATGGGGAGTTGTTTTTTAAAGGGTACAAAGTTTCATTTTTACAAGAAAGAAAGAGTTCTGCATATTAGATGCACAACAATGTGTATGTACTTAATACTGTTGAACTGTCCTCTTAAAAATGTTTAGGATGGTAAAATTTTTAATATTTATTTATTTATTTTGAGAGAGAGAGAGGGAGAGAGAGAAAGGCAGGGAGAGGAGCAGAAAGCATCAATTCATAGTTGCTACTCATATGTGCTTTGAATGGGCAAGCCCAGGGTTTTAAATAGGCAACCTAAGTCAGTGTTGCTTTATTCACTGCACCACCACTGGTCAAGCAAGATTGTAAATTTTATGCTATGCATATTTTAAAACAATTAAAAATATAAATTAAAGAAAAATTAAGGTGTCAGAGTGGAAATGTAGTCTGTTTTTGTTTTAAAAAAATCTTGCAAAGACTAAGTCTCCATTGCATAGAACTCCAAGGTAATCCCCTCAAGAGTGTTCCAAAAGAGTTCTAAACTGTGGCCATATAATTGGAATAAGAATAGAACAGCTTTATCCAAAATGACTGTCTAGGTTCATTCAATATCTGAAGAAAAAAGTGCTTTCTGGCTAAATATTTCATTTTTAAAAATCACAATGTCCATTAGTGAGTTAAAAACTCTGAGGGATTAGTGAAACTATATATACATAACACATAGATACAGATAACAGGACAGGAAATCCCAGAGGGAAGGGGGAGGGACTTAGGGGGAAGAAGCAAAGAAGGTGTAATGAGGAACACAAGAGTGGAGAGTGAGGGTGTTATATGGAGTGGGACACTTGAATTCATGTTAACACAATAAATTAAAATTAATAAAAGTTTTTAAAAAGCCATAAAACTCTGAGAAATCTTATAGAGAAAAGAGAAAACAAACAAAAACAAAATAAAACATAAAAAATGTTTTTAGTTTGTGTGATCAGCCTTTCTTCATCATTTAGCTAATGACTTTGAAAAATGTTTTGCATAATACTACTCTCTGAAATAAATATATTTATCCACAATGCTCTTTTCAAAATGCTGAAATAGCATCTCCGAAATGACATGTTAAACTATTATGTTTGTTTACAAAATGTTTCATTTTTTTCAACACATATTTATAATTTGACTTAAAGAGCAAACTGTCATGATCAGGCCTAATTAAGCATTACAGGAGTAAAGCTAAAAGTTGTTCCTGGCAGATAAATGCATGTATTTAAATACATATATAAGCACACAAATGAGCAGACACATACACAAACAGCCAACATTTAATTGAATACTTACTATGAACTGGATGCTATGCTAATGAATTACACGTCCCTAACCTCATCAAATCATCACAACAGTCCTATGACAAAGTATTATTATTACCAGGATTTTAAGATGAAAAAACTGAGGTCTCAAGAGGTTAAGAAACTTTCTCAAGGTCACATGATTAGCAAATGAGCATAATTCAATATAAGCCAGAGCTACAAGATTCTAGCATCAAGTTCTAGGTCATTATTATATATGGAGCACTTTTCTATAGGTACAGATCTGAATCAATTAAATATTCCATTCTGTAGAAAGAACCCTTCTCATTAAAAGGAAAAACAAAACAAACAACAAAACAAAGGTATAACTCAAATATCAAAAAAGTGGTCATCCAAGTTTCCTTAAGCTATAATTTTTTATTTAAAAATTTCAATTTATTTTGTTATTTTCTTTTTACAGTGTCATAACAATATAGTGTATTAGTTTTTCCCTGTTTTGTATGAATATTTGGTCTTTGTAGTAATGAGGATAATTATTGTGTAGTAATACTTTTAATTAAAGAACTGAATCATCTCAGAATTAGAAAGATTTAAGATAAAAATTGGCCTGACATTTACATTTTTTAATATCTTATATGGTTTTCAGTCCTTAAGTATAGAAAACGTATCTTCAGATGCATTCTTTTCTTAAATGTTTTATTAAATTTATTAGGATGACATTAGTTAATAAAAGAATATAGGTTTCAAGTATACAATTCTATGTGAACCTAAAAGTTGAAAAACAATAATAGATTAAAAAAAAGAAACAGAGTCCAGTGTACACATATGACATGAAATGGAAGCGCATTGGGTTAAGGGCTAGGCTAAGAATTGAGAGTCTGGTGCTACCTACTTCTACTTCTATCCTTATCTAACTACCCCTTTTCTTGACAACATTCATCAACTTTTCCATGCTTCTGTTTACTTAATTGAAAAATGTGGAGAGAGGCCAAACTAGTTGACCTCTATGGTCTTTTCCAAAGACACAAACCTATGGCATGAAGTACTTACTAGAAGAATAGGAGATGAGAGTTTCTACACCATGGTGGAAAAGGTATTCACTTTAAATTTGGGACAAATCAACTCTCTAAACTGAAACAAGCCAACTCCTTGTTGTACTTGAGGGTGCATCACTTATTTTAATAAAAGTTTATATACACAGATGAATGCAGGGCACAGACAGCTCTTTAAGGAGAAGGCAGCAGAGTTTAGTGGAAGTTCATTTTGCTGTTACCTCTGAACTATTGTGTATTGTAAAATTCAGCTCGAAAAGCAGTTCTTTCTTCATCTAATTTCTCTGTCCTCTATGGCTGACCTCTAGGATGCTGATAAAATTTTCCCATCCTTGAAGATTAAAAAAAGGGGGGGGCGGGAAGAGCATTGGATATGCTAATTATAAAATATAGGACTCAGAAAAAAACAGTCAGGTAGCTGGCCTCTTGTTTCTGAGTTTCATCTGGAGTCATTATGAATAGTAGAAAAGCAATGGAAAAGAGCTATATGTTTTCTCTGTCACCTCTGCACTTGTCCTGCTGATGTTATGAAAGTAAGAGAGGAAAAACAAGAACTGTATGAGATAGGTCATACCCATATGCTAACACCAAGGTTTCTTTTGAGGCAAAATGTTCAAAGATAGGAATCAAACAACAAGAAAAAAGATAAACATTACGTATTATAAATAGTAGCTGGTATTGTATAAGAGTATAAGCAACCAGCTTAAGTTTCTGGCCCCAGATTGCTTTGTAAGTTTAAAAGAAAAAGAAAGGAAGGAAGAAAAAAGTACCAATCTAAGTAGCCTCAGCTGGAAAACGAATGTATTTATATTATTACTGCATATAAGTAACTGTCATTGAATAGATGAATGTTTCCATAATCTCCTTCATTCTCAAAATGTCACTGCAAATATTAGTCCTGTTTATTGTTATTCCCCCTTCTTCTACCTGTTTCCATTACTCTGTATTAAAAATTCAACTGGTCACTTTTTTTCCAAGTTTCTGCTGGCTGACATTTGGCCACTTTCGTGCCTCTAAGTAGGATAGTCTTAATACTGCAAGGGGGGGGCATAGAGATTCCTTTTTTAAAATTATTTTTTAATTACGGTTGACATATAATATATACCTAACAAACTGATCACCATAATAAGTAAAATCCCCATCTGACCCATACATAGTTATTACAAAGTTATTGAGTATATGCCTTATACTGTTCTTTACATCTCCATGACTGGTTTAATAACTGGCAATTCTTACTTCTTCAGGAATTCCTTTCTTGAGTTGCTAGTCTCCAGAATATTCTCTTTCTCTTTCCTCTCCCTCTTCATTCATTCACTTCAACCTTATCTCTTCCCAGTCCTAGTTTTGTAACTGAGCTTTTGTTGCTACCTCAGAATGAATACCTGAGCCTTCATGTTCTCATAATTATAAATCATGTCATGTCAGATGATCTTTTTTTTTGTATTTTTCTGAAGTTGGAAATGGGGAGGCAGTCAGACAGACTCCTGCATGCTCCCAACTGGGATCCACCCAGCGTGCCCACCAGGGGGCAATACTCTGCCCATTTGGGGCACTGCTCTGTTGTGACCAGAGCCATTCTAGAGCCGGAGGTAGAGGCCATAGAGCCATCTCCAGCGCCTGGGCCAACTCTGCTCCAGTGGAGCCTTGGCTGTGGGAGGGGAAGAGAGAGACAGAGAGAAAGGAGAGGGGGAGGGGTGGAGAAGCAGATGGGCACTTCTCCTGTGTGCCCTGGCCGGGAATCAAACCCGGGACTCCCGCACGCCAGGCCGACACTCCACCACTGAGCCAACCGGCCAGGGCTCAGATGATCTTTTGTTCCCCTTTCTACAGTTACTAACAAACTGTTTTCCACTTATTTCAATGAAATTGTTCTTGCTCACTGTTTCTCTCTCTGAAGTTCAAGTCATCATCACGTTAGCCAGTTGGAGTATGACCATTGATTGACAAGTCAAGAAGCCAGAGAAGGCAGCTAGGATTTACATCTTCATTTGTTTTCTTTTCCCCTCTACTTCCTCATGTCCACATGGGAATTTACATTAGAAAAAGAAGCTTGCAAACTGGTAGCAAGCATTCCTAAATAGTAGCTCCAAGTTATCTTTCTTGTCAACTGTTACAGTGCATTCTGTCTTTCTCTTCACTTGATATAGTCTTTAAATAATTTAACAATTTCATTTTTCCATAGACCAGCCATAGAAAATAGGCTCAGGGCTTAAAGTACCCCTTACATAGCAGGAGATTTATATGTTCTGGTATAAAGGAAAGTTGCAAGGACCCGGTAGACACTAGTAAGTCATTTTTAAAATATTAAAATAGTACAAGACATTCAAACTCTTCCTTCAAATTCAGACTCATTTTTTTATAAGTCTGTTCTCAAAATTAGCTTCTCAAGTCTCAGATGAAAACATTTTGAGAATAAAATCAAACTCACTGATAAAGAAGAAGCCAGTACTTCCTCCTGTTAAGGACTAGACTCTCCGTACACCCTCAAATCTGGGCTGGCCTGTGACTGATTGATTTTGGTCTGCTGAATGTGGCTGATGTGATAGTAGGTCAGTTCCAAGTCTGAGTTCCACTCACTCTCTGGCTCCTCTGCCGTGCCCTGAGAACAGCCTGGGATAGACTGTTGGTTGATGAAAAAAAAAAAAACTACTTCAGCCCCAAAGCAGCCACCTGCTCAGCAAAGACCAGAAGAGCCTTGCCAAGCTCAGCCAAAATCAGCAGAGTGGTATAGATGACCTGCTTTTTACACATGAGTGAGACTTCTTTAAATAAAGTCTATGTTACTAAAAAAAATTAAAAAAAATAAAAGGAGCTAGTACTTAATCCTATCTCACTGTAGGTCAATTTAAGAGATTTGGACTCAGCTGAACCAACAGGGACAAACAATTAATTACTAGGGTTCTTCTCTCTTGGGTATTATGACCATGGGCTGGTCAGTAAACTGTTCTGACTACCATGGCTTCACCTGTTTTATGAAGTTTATAGTTTCAAAGTGCCATATCCTAGTGAGCATGTACAATCCCATGGAGATAAATAGGAGCATCACCAACTTTATAGACTAGGTACATTTATCAAGTGTTTGTTTTTAATGTGTAATTATACTTCAGTGCATATATTCATGTCTTGCTGTATGCAGAGTTACTATCATTGGAATTGTACTATATGCCTATATAGGTCAATTAAAGGATAGGTATTGACAAAAGAAAATACATTTTCTCAGCCATGTACCATTTAAGGATACTATTCTTTGGTGGCATAGCAAAGGACTGTGGAAGACTCAAAAGCAGAAATGAGACAAATCCATTTCACACTGCTTTGTATAGATACAGACGTCTCTCAGACAACTACACAAAGATATGCTTTGAAATAAAGGAACCAAAAAATAGAATGAAGTTAACAAATAAAATGGAATAGAGAGAAAAAGAAAGAATAAAAGATCAAAAGAATATAGAAGATAAGGGAAAATGTAATAAGAAAAAAATAGAAAGAAGGGGAAAAAAACGTAGGGAAAAAGAAAAGAAAACAAAGTTTCTCTGAAAGTCTTCCCATGTACCACACACTAATTAATAATATTATGCATTTTTTAATGTGGCATCATGCTTTATAAAGGCAAATATGTCTGTAACAAGAATCAGCTCTGCTTCTTTCAATCTAAATGAGTGTATGCTTTGGGGAGTACAATACTAATTCTTTTAGAGCCAGGGGTTTTCTCTTCTTTGTCCCCTTGGCCCTTGGAGCCAGCAACTCCAATTCCATACAAAGGTCATCAAAGCAAAAGAGCTGCCTTGTTAGGCCTTATGCAGAATGTTGTAAAATTTCCATGGAGGTTTTTAATCCCTCTGCAGTCACACTCAGTATACACAGGCTATTTGTAGAATTAGTGCTAAACCTAGGGAAAAAAATGGATTCCTGGGGATACTTAGATGGACATGAGGAATAGCAAAAGATTGCCATAGTCAAAGTCTTCTAGAGAAAGAAAGAATACTTTTAATCTAATTATTTCACTTCAAGATATCCTCGTATAATCTAATCTCTAAATGTTCAGTGTGGTCACAAAACAACTAACCTTAAAATACTGTACCGTTAAAAGGAACATTCTTTTAACTTTCATAATTTCAAGAATTCCCAAGTTTAGTGCTATTTCTAAAAACAGCATAAATATACTGAGTATGAGTGCAGAAGGATTAAAACTCTAAATTGGCCTGACCAGGTGGTGGTGCAATGGATAGAGCATCGGACTGGGATGTGGAAGGACCCAGGTTCGAGACCCTGAGGTAGCCAGCTTGAGCGCGGGCTCATCTGGCTTGAGCAAAGAGCTCACCAGCTTGGACCCAAGGTCGCTGGCTCCAGCAAGGGGTTACTCGGTCTGCTGAAGGCCCACGGTCAAGGCACATGTGAGAAAGCAATCAATGAACAACTAAGAAGTCGCAATGCGCAACGAGAAACTGATGATTGATGCTTCTCATCTCTCTCCGTTCCTGTCTGTCTGTCCCTGTCTATCTCTGCCTCTGTAAAAAAAAAAAAAAAAAAAAAAAAAAAAAAACAAAAAAAAACAAAAAAAAACCTCTAAATTGCTACTACCATATTTTTTGCTCCATAAAACACACTTTTTTTCCCCAAAAGTGGAGAGGAAAATGCTCATGCATCTTATGGAGTGAATGTTCATTTTTTTAAACTGCTGTGGGGCACTGCAGGGTAAACATATGTAGAATTAGCGCCAGTGGGAGCATAATCATACCTGCCACGGTGGCATGTCGAACCCTGGAATCTGCTGAGTGATCTCTTGGTTCTGGTTTCCACAGTTGCAGCACAGGAGGGAAGGTGAGCGACATTGTATGGGCACATTCATCTGGCATCATCCAGGTTAGACATGAGAGGCATGCTGCTGCGGTGGAGGGCTGCACTGCAGCTGCTGGAGCTCTGTGTGAAGTGCTGACATCACTTGTTGCCAGCCTAATAGCATTTCATTGGCCGGCTGGCTGGCAGATAGGGGAGGAGCCAAGGGTGCTAGAGGACTTCTGAAAAATTCTGCCGTATTAGTGCTTGACCAGTTTAAAGCACATATTAGTGAAACCACACACACACACACACACACACACACACACACACACACAAACCTTAAAGATGTGAAGACTCATCTAGCTGTAATTCCTGGAGGTCTTACCAGCCAGTTGCAATCTCTCCACGTTTCCATCAACAAACAATTTAAAGTCTTTATGTGAGAAGGGCGAAACGAATGGATGGCTGCTGGTAATCATGATCTGACACCAACTGGATGAATGAAGAGACCCACCATCACACACGTTTGTGAATGGGTGAAAACATCATGGCAGTCAGTGAAAAATGAAACACTGGTACGGTCATTCAAAAAATGTGGCATTAGCAATGCCTTAGATGGCACTGAAGATGGTATCATATATGAAAATAGCAAAGAAAGTGATACCAGTCATTGTGAGGAGCTGAGCCTCTTAAATTCTGACACTAATGTGATGATGAGTTCCTGGGCTTTCCGGACAACTAGAAGAGTATTTGAACATTAAAGTCTCTTCTCATTTGTTAGTAACAGTGCTAATGGTTGTTAATACTGCTGTTAAGTTTACATTGTTGAAATATTATTGTGGTATATTTTATTAAATATTTTAATACGCCATTTGGTTCAGAATATATATATATTTTTATTTTCATCCATAAAACCCTAGGTGTGTCTTATGGTCAGGTATGTCTTATGGAGTGAAAAATACGGTATTTACTCACATGGGATCTTACCTAGCATGTAATAAATTCCAAATAAATGCTACTTATTATTATGTCATACTAATCTCAGCTGGAACAGGCCCTGGCAGGTTGGCTCAGTGGTACAGGGTCAGCCCAGCATGTGGATGTCTCAGGTTTGATTTCTGGTCAGGACACACAAGAGAAGTGCTCATCTGCTTCTCCACTCCTCCTCCTCCTCCTTTTCTCTCTCTCTCTCTCTCTCTCTCTCTCTCTCTCTCTCTCTTCTACTTCTTTCTTGCAGCCATGGCTCGATTGGAGTGAGTTGGCTCCAGGCACTGAGGATGGCTCCATGGCCTCCACCTCAGGCTCTTAAAAATGGCTCCAGTCACAATGTAGCAAGGGCCCCAGATGGTCAGAGCATCGCCCCCTAGTGGGTTTGCCGAGTATCTTCTGGTCTCAGCACATGCGGGAGTCTGTCTCTGCCTCCCCTTCTCACACTAAATTTAAAAAAATAAAATTAAAAATTGAAACAATCAGAATAATTTTTTAAGTGCACACATTTAATAATTGACATACATACCTAAGAAATTAAAAACATGCAAGAATTTAATATCTGGGTCACATTTATGGTTTGCATATTTTTATAATAGATTCTTTTATGTGTTGCACAATGACTGAGAATACAAACATGATGTCAGACTTAGCTACATGTGAAAACAGCCCTGTAAGTAGTTATCTACCATGAGTGTTAAATTATAGTTCTCTAGGATTTGTTCAGATATTCCATAAACTGAGAATAATTAAATATATAGCAGTACTTCATTTTGTAAATGTTAAATTAGACTATTTATGTAAGATCCTCTGTTTAATATCTTTTCTGTGGTAAAACTCATTAAATATTATGTAATGTTATTTTATTATTTCTTTGCTTCTATTTCCTTGTCTTTGTTTAATTAGTAATAATATCTTATCTTTATGCTTTAAAAAAAATGTCCTAGATAGGACCAGTCATGCCCATACAGAATGTCTACAAGAAGGAGAAAGCCAGGGACATCAAAGAGGAAGATAAGAACTTCAAGGCATTTGCCAGTCTTCGCATGGCTCGTGCCAATGCCCATCACTTTGGCATCCGGGCAAAAAGAGCCAAGGAAGCTGCAGAACAAGATGTTGAGAAGAAAAAATAAAGTGCTGTTGGCAACTTGTGATAAAAAAAAAATCCTAAAAACTTTATAATAGATACAATTGATAGTCCCCTTTGATGGTTCTCCTGAGTTTATCAGGCAAGTCTGGCAAAGGTTTTCCATTACTCTATGGCATGCTGTTGGAATCACAGAAAGCTGCCATGAAATTTCAATGTAAAAGGTAGAACCAAAAATGAAAACTTTTAACTTTGGAGAAATGTATTAATTCGACTAGTATCTTAGAGTTTGCATGTGAGAGACAATATAGTGTAGTAAAAAGTATAGCTTTGGACTCAAGACAAGCTGAGTTTTAAATCTCTATTTCACCACCGGATATGTGGCCTTGGAATATTAGCTCAACCTGTTTCCAGCTGAAACACTCCTGTGAGACAGGGCTGTTGGAGAGGGTACAGTTGTATTCTGAGTGCCATGGCCCCTCATTGTTCTTACTGGGAAATTTCTGTATATTTTGTTCAATAACATCTTTCCAAATTTGATGATAGACTTTGCTAATTTTGACCAACTTAAAAGATGTTTATCTGAAGAGACCTTTTTTTAAGTAACTCATGCCACTATTCTGGAAGTCAACTTCCAAGTCTATCCATTTTTGAGGTACATATTTTGGTGTTATGTTGACAGGTACATGCAAGTTAATGATAGCTATATTTTCTTGTCAGGTTGTTCCTTTAAATATTATATACAATGCACTTCGTTTCATTTAAAGTCTATTCTGTTAAAATATAAATATTGCTACACTACTTTATTTTGGTTAATATATCAGTAATAACTTCTTTCTTACTACTTTATTTAAGCCCTTTTTTTGTAGTTTATGTTTGTAATTTGCTTTCCGTTAAATTCTTTTTACCTTTTGATTGTATGAATTATTCTTGAATTATTTTTCTCTTTCCTGTTTTGGAAATTATATAAACTAATTAGATTTTTTTAGATGATCCTTTAAAAAAGTATGTACAGTTAACCATGAATTAATTGGGCATGTGTCTATCCTTCTGAATGCAATAAGAAGCCCAAGTAGCATCTAAACCTTTATTGAATAAGCTTATTTGTGATCCCATTATTGCTGCTCAATATTAGAATTCTATTTAGAAGTATTTTTGATTACTTTTCATGTTTGATCAAAACATAAAAAATGTTTTAATCAGTATTCTTATTTATAATAGTTGGTAATTAAACATATTGTTTTTTATCAAATATCATGGTTTACCCTTTTTCGTATATGCCCTTGTATCTAATAATAATTTTGCTTTAGTATAGATAAAATATTCATTTTGTATATGTTATAGATATGTTTCAACCACTTTATATTATATTTACATATGCAAGAGGTCTGAAATAAAACATGTCCATTTTCAGTTGAATTTTACTTGAGATGATATAAAATGTTTCTAAAAAGTAGTCTGTCTCTGTTTAACATCTAAATCATAACATGTTATAGATATATAAATGGCTACAGAAATTTATTTTTTCCTAACTAGTGTGGATTTATCTGTATTTATCTTAGGTTATCATAAAATTTTTTTAAGGAACACAACCTTAAATCTTGAATATTCTGAAAGTTTATTTTTAAATAATGCATATAAAAATTGTGTCTGACCTGTGGTGGCACAGTGGATAAAGCGTCGACCTGGAACGCTGAGGTTGCCGGTTCAAAACCCTGGGCTTGCCTGGTCAAGGCACATATGGGAGTTGATGCTTCCTGCTCCTCCCTCCCTCTTCTCTCTCTCTCTCTCTCTCTCACACACACACTCTCTCTCCTCTCTAAAAATTAATAAAAGAAAAATTAAAAAAAAAGAATGTACTTTTAAAAAAAATTGTTTCCATTTCTCTCCTTTGAAACTCCTTTCATACATGTGTGTGTGTGCTTCTCAACCTATACTTCTCATTTCATAAATAGTTTTTTGCCTCTCTTTCACTTTGTGTTAAAATTGGCTGAAATAATGAGATTGATTTCAATTCTATTTAGCTCAGTATTTATCCTTTATATTAATTTTTAAAGTTTCAAATACTGTTTTTTATATTTATAAATGTTAAAGTGTTTTATCTAATTTTAATAATTATTTCTTCTTATTTTTAATTTCTATTTTAATAGATATTAAATTATTTATCTATTTAATGCTTTTAAATGCTTTGTCAAACTAGCACTAATTAATTGAATCAGAGTGAATTATTTTTCTAATAATAATTGGTAATAAACTACCCCAAATATGTGACTTAAAACAATCATTTATTCTTTTTCCCTGATATACCGGTCAACAGTGGGGGATTTGTATCTAAAAAGTGTTTGCCTGGGCTTGGCTCCATGTCTGCTTTGCATTTCTTTTATCCTCATACTTTCGTGGCCATGATGGGAAGACAGTCCAACCTTAAAAGCACAATTTACATTTCTGCTTCTATCACATCTGCTAATGTCCCCTTGGCCTAACAATATCACATAGGTAAGCCCAACACAGGGGACCTAAGGGAATATACTTCTTATATGGAGGGGAAAGGGAAGTAAAGTAAATATTTTTGAAGAATAAATCAGTCTAGTCTATGAGTTAATTTTGTTCTTATTTTTATTTCTCTTGACCTCTGGATCTATAGTTTTGTGATTGCTTTTGCTTGATAAACTGGGCTTTTATTCCACATTCAAGTTTTTAAATGGCACTTTGGGACTCTTGCTCCAGGTAATATTGGTGATTTCAGCAGCTCTAGCTGGAAAGCTACTGAATGGTTTGAAACAGTTTCTCATTCTGAAGCTCTGTCTTTCTCTTCTTGCCTCCCGAAGCCCAAAATTTTCTACAAAACCATAACCTAAAACAGTAAGTCAGCAATTTTCTGCCTCCTTTAGTAAACAGGAATACTTCCCAGCCTCCAGACTTTACTTACTGTGGCACATTCTATTAAACTTCCAGATAGTGCTACCTACATCTGGCCTGAGAACCAGAAAGTCAGAATTTTTTCCTAATTCACCGCCTTGCACAGTTGTTTTATTTCATATACAGTGAATTGTATATAACATTTGAGACAAACTATGTCTTTCTGGTTACATCTTTAATATTTTATCTATTATTACTGTGTGTCTAAAAAATAGAGAAAGGGGATTATATTTAAGATGAACTACCATGCCATCCCCACTGAAACTCTCCAAGCTTTTCAAAAGCCCTAATTTTACTTGAATTTACCACTCCTAAGATCTCCCTTAGGCACAGATGCCCATTTGGGAGGCCATGTTTACTAAACAGTAAGAATCTGAAACCAAGTGTTGGTGTAGACCACATCTGAGATGTTTATAATGTTCCATATAATTTGGCTTCATCCCCAACACAATAACAGCCTTCTCAGTAGGCTTACTCTCTTATCCTCAGTTGAAAAGTATATCTAGAGCTTAAAACAATATTTCTCAAATTTCAGTTTCAAGAATATTTAGAATTCTGCGACATGGCTGTTTGGCTCAGCAGTAAAGCCTCAACTGGATGTGTGGAAGTCCTAGTTTTGTTTCCTGGTCAGGGCACACAGGAAAGGCAACCATCTGCTTCTCCCCTTTCCCCTCTCCTCCTTCTCTCTCTCTCTCTCTCTCTCTCTCTCTTTCTCTCTCTCTCTCCCTCTCTCTCTCTTCCCCTCCTACAGCCATGGCTCAATTGATTTGAGTATGTTGGCTGGCACTGAGGGTGGCTCTGTGGAGCCTCTATCTCAGGTGCTAAAAATAGCTTGGCTGCAAGCACGGCCCCAGATGGGCAGAGCATTGATCTAAAGACAGTGTTGCTAGGTGAGTCCCAGTCAGGATGAATGCAGGAATCTGTCTCTGTACCTCTCATATTCTCACTTTAAAAAGTAATACTAATAATAAAAATAATATTTAGAGTTTTATGAGTTATTTAGAAGTTAATATAAATATAGTCTGAATTATACAAATACTAACTTTATAATTAAATTAGGCCATGTAATATAGTTTTACTTCATATGTTGCATGTACCTATATAATTGTATACATGAGCCAAAGGAAATTCAAATGATGTTGAGACTTGGTTTCTGAACTAAATTTTCATAATAATTGGAATAGAAACTGTAGTAAAATTGAGGCATCAGAAGTCATATGGTTTTATTGACACATCAAAATCAAAAAGATCCAAGCATAGGAAAATTAATCCTGTTCTTGTAATTGCCAACAGTTCATTATAGCAGTCAGAATAAAAGAGATACTCAATAAATTCCTTCTCCATTTCAATCTCTGATTCTAGCAATAAGTTAGTGATTCATCTAACTTTATTTTTAATATTAAAAAAAAAACAAACCATATCTAAACTGTAATAAGAGTGCTTTACAATGTCATGAAGTGATACATTATTACAACTATCATTCAAAAATTTCTCAAAGATAGATTTGGGGGTAAGAAAGAGGTCTAATTATTCTAAATCATTACAAAAAATTAACATTATTAATGTCACTTTGTCAAACATGTTTATTCAAATAGCAATTCTCTGAATTAGAATACTTGTACCCAAGATTTTTAAAATATTAAAAAACACAGATTAAGAGTTTTTAATCAAGATGCCAGACTGAGAATATATAAAAAGTCTCCCTTGCATCACACCAAACACATTGACATACTATTTAAAATATTTGAAAAGCTAACAAAAAATCATGGCCAAGTTTAAAAGCAATAAAGGAAAATCTTCAGGTGATGGAAATAGCAAAAATGTATACTCACAGTGCTCACAGTGGACATTGGTTTGTGCACCAGAGTGTAGAGAATGATATTAGAGGATGTACAGAACAGGTACGTCTTCTAATAGCTGAAATCTTAATGCCTATGATAGGAGGGGTTTTAAGGCAACAGAATCTGAGCATTTGGAAGAGGTAGACAAATGCTGTCATTGGTGGAAAAGTGATTATAAAATCTCTACTTGAAACTCGAGTCAAAACCTCAAGCTGAATACTTGTTTGAGGACATTGGGAGAAATTGAATTATCAGGTTCTGAACATATACTGTCAACTTCAAAGAATTAATAGTTATAGAATATTCCTACCTAACAACAAAAACAAGACATACTCTTTTCAGGTGCACATGGAACACGTTTTAAAATAAATAATATTCTATGCCATAAAACAAGTCTCAGGAAATATAAAAGAATCTGAAGTATACAAAATATATTTTATGGCCACAATGGATGAAATCAGAAATAAAAAACAGAAAGACACATGGAGAGTTCTCAAATAGTTGAAAACTAAATAACTCACTTTTAAATAATAAATAGGTACAAGAAGAAATCAAAATGGGAACAAAGTAGTACTTTGAACTACACAGAGAGAGAGTATATATATATAAATTGGAAAATGCTAGTATAAGTAACTTGAAGAGGGGATAAATAAAACTCAAAGTACACAAAGAAAGGAAATGATGATGATCAAGGTACAAATGAGTGAAAGAGAAATAGAAAATCAATAGAGAAAGAACATCAATGAAACCAAAAGCTGATCCTTTGAGCAGGTAAATAAAATTGCTAAATCTTTAACCAGACTGATTAGGAAAATAAAAGAGAGAAAACACAAATTGCCAATATTAGAAATGAGATAAATGGCACCACTACAGATTCTATAGATATTTTAAAAATAATAAAAGTATATTATATCCAACCTCTTACCGATAAATTTTGCAACTTATGACATGGACATATTGCATGAAAGACAGAAACTACAAAACCTCATGCAAGAAGAAATAGGTAACTGAATTATCTCATGCCTATGAAAAGAAATTGAATTTGTAGTTTAAAACTTTCTCAGGAGGAATATTCCAGTCTCAGAGAGCATCACTAGTAATTTTTATCAAATATTTAGAGAAGAAATTCAATACAAACTCTTCCAGTGATAAAGAAAGTAAAAAAGAAAGGGGTATTTCCAAACTTATCCTATCAGACTAGCATTACCCAGGTATTATAAAATCAGGCAAAAACAATACAAGAAAACTACAGATCAATATCCCTCTTGAACAGAGATGAAAATGTTCTTAAAGAAATTTAGTAAATCAAATCCAACAATATGTGAAAAATGTACATATCATGACTGTGTTAGCTTTCTATTGCTGTATAACAAATTACCACAACTCAGTGACTTAAAACAACACATATTTATTATCTTACAGTTATCTGGTAAATCAAGATCCAGACAAAAATTAGCTAGATCCTCTGCTCAAAGTGTCAGACGACAGACATCTCTACATACTTTACAACCTAAAAACAGTGAGGCACATCTTCAAAGTAATAAAAAATATTTATCAAAACTTTAAAGCAAATTTTGTACAAACTAATGAAACATTAGAAGCACTCCCATTAAAGTTGGGTACAAGACAGCTATGCCTATCTCTACTATTAATAGTCAAGAAGCTAATAAAATTAAAACTATACACAACAGTAATATTTCTACTATTAAGTATATCACTGCTTTATAGACAATAAGAAAAAAATACTCATCTCTTAACTAATGTTAATTTTATTTCTCTTTTTTACAATTTGTAATTTTTGGCCTTATATCTATATAAATGTTATGCATATAAATGTTTGCATATATTTCATTAATTATAAAAACTTAAGTCAACACTAAAGATAAATAATTTTTTCCTTATAAAAATGGTTAGTGTAATAATTAAGTCCATAAAAACATCATTCTAGGTGAATCATCTATAGTAATAGTCCCCAGGCTCCTGACTCTTTCATGTTCTGTCCAATATTTATATCAACATTTAATAGTCAATAAATAATTTAGAGAAAAGAGATGGAAATATTGTTGATCATATTTATGTATAGCCAAAAGGTGGTGAAGGGAGCTAATGTTAAATAAAGTAATGAGAATTTTTAAAATCTCTTTTAGGTAGACTTTTGAGTCTAAATTTCAACAACAAAAATAATCAATGTGATTTTTAAATCCTGTTAGGGTTTATAAAATAACTATTTTGTTAAAAATAATCCAAGAAAATATAATTCCTGGATTGAAAGCAGTTCATATGCAAAGGCTTTTTTGTGTGTGTGTGTAGTTTTTTTGCTGTTGTTGTTTTTTTTGTATTTTTCTGAAGTTGGAAACAGGGAGGCAGTCAGACAGACTCCCCCATGTGCCCGACCGGGATCAACCTGGCACGCTCACCAGGGGGCGATGCTCTGCCCATCTAGGGTGTCGCTCTGTTGCAACCAGAGCCATTCCAATGCCTGAGGCAGAGGCCACAAAGCCATCCTCAGCGCCCAGGCCAACTTTGCTCTAATGGAGCCTTGGCTGCGGGAGGGGAAGAGAGAGACAGAGAGGAAGGACAGGGGGAGGGGTGGAGAAGCAGATGGGTGCTTCTCCTGTGTGCCCTGGCCGGGAATCGAACCCGAGACTCCTGCACGCCAGGCCGATGCTCTACCACTGAGCCAACCGGCCAGGGCCTGCAAAGGCTTTTAAATGAGTTGAACAGATGCTCAGTACTGTCCAAGAAGAGTCTAGGAGGGTTAAGAGGAACCTAGAAACCACATCAAAAATATGGTCTATCACAGTGGTCCCCAAACCCTGGGCCGCGGACTGGTACCAGTCCGTGGGCCATTTGATACCAGTCCAGAGAGAAAGAATAAATAACTTACATTATTTCCATTTTATTTATATTTAAGTCTGAACAATGTTTTATTTTTTTAAAATGACTAGATTCCTTCTGTTACATCCGTCTAAGACTCACTCTTGACGTTTGTCTCAGTCACATGATACATTTATCTGTCCCACCCTAAAGGCTGGTCCGTGAAATATTTTCTGACATTAAACTGGTCCGTGGCCCAAAAAAGATTGGGGACCACTGGTCTATCAGACTGTGCCATGGATAGAAAGATCTACCTACTGCTTTGACTGAATTGAAATAGTTCTTTTTTACCACTTATAACAATTCAGTAACTATAATGAGACAATCCATCCCATCTTGGAAAATTTATATGAGAAAAGTGATCTTATCATTAAAGATGGGGAAAAGTCCCCTAAATATGTCATTTAATCCAGATCATTAAATTATCAAAAGCAACTTATTAGTGCATGATTTTGAGAGTAGTCAGTTTGCTTCACATGGTTAAATTACTCATGGGACAATTTGTTAAGAAAACTCTTTGAACCACCTGAGAAATTATATTCCCTTAGCTGAGACCCAGATAACACTAATAAGATAAGGGAAGACCACTAAGAGGTCCAGAGGCTTAGAAAAGAAGAGCTTAGTGTTTAATATTGTCAAGTTCTAAGTAAATTTTGTAGCTGCAAAAAAATGTCAAAAATTGTATAATTTTGTCAACTAGTCTCAGAACTGATGTCAATCAGAAAGAAAATAAGATATATGAAGGAAAGAGGTGGTAGAGTAATGTTTTCTAATGGTCTTCAGATTTTCAAGAGCAGAATGAAGCACTTCCTTCCTACTGAACAAACTGCACAGCTCTTACATAGACCTGCATTTAGTATCCTGTAAGTACTGTCATCTCAGTGTTCTATTTTCTTCATAAAGCATGGTGGCTAAGAAGAAAAAATGCTATCAGGACTAAAGCAAGCAATCTAGCACTCCTTATTCCCATCTCGTTAGCTAAAATAATGATGTTTATTGTGTTACTTTTATGTATTACAAACTGTATTATTCCCATTTCATCCTGTAATACTGAGGCAATGTATTGTACAACATGTGCTGCATGACACTGCAGTCAGTGAGGGACTGCATATACAGTGGTGGTCACGTGAGATTATAACAGAGCTGAAAAATTCTTATCACCTAGTGACGTCAAAGTCATTTTAATGTAATGCAACTCATCACTCGGGTTTTTGCAGTGATGCTGATATAAACAAACCCACTATGCTGCCAATTGTATAAAAGTATAGCACATAATATTATGACCACTACATAATCCTCGATAATGATAATAAACAACTATATTACTGGTTGGCTTGTGTATTTACTATATATAATACTTCCGATTGTTAATTTAGAGAGCACTCTTTCTACCTATTAAAAAAATTTGCTGCAAAGCAGTACACTATGTTTTGCCAACACAGCCTTATATGGCTCGTGTTTACAATGTATCTTGATTGCATCATTTTCTCTTGTGTTTAATTTGATCACATATTGTTTTATAAATTTAGTGTAGCTTAAGTGTGCAGTGTTAATAAAGTCTACAGTAGTGAACAGTGATGTCCTGGGCCCTCACATTCACTCACCAATCACACACTGACTCAGCCAGAGAAACTTCCAGTCCTACAAGCTCCATTCATAACAAGTGTCATCTACTGCTGTGTCATTGTTTCCCTTTATCCAGCATTTTTATTGTACCTTTTCTATGTTTAGATACACAAATACTATTGTGCCACAATTGCTGACAGTATTCAGTACTGCTGCACAGGTTTGTAGCTTAGGCTCCATGGGCTATACCATCTAGCCTAGGTAGGTAGTAGGCTTTACCACCTAACTTTGTGCACATGAACTTCATGATGTTCACACAACTACAGAATAATAGCCTACTAATGTGTTTTTCAGAATGTATCCCTGTCACGTGGTGCATGTTTATTTTTTTAGTTAGATACTATAAGTGTTCCTGTTTAGAAAATACCTAGATTCTGAGGTCTTCTGGGTAATTTTTCCTTTTTCTGTGACCTGATTGGAAGACCGAAGAAAAAAGGAGATTGATTTGAAAGAGGAAAATGCACTTGTTTGTCCTTATTTTCCAGATGCTAGACACAGAAACTCTCAAAACTAATCAAAAATGTAAAATCTCCTTAAAACACCATCTCCATAGCCCAAATGACTCTTTAAAAAATATGGTGGTTCTCCCGAATAGCCAAAGCAATCCTAAAGAAAAAGAATGAAGCTGGGGACATTACAATACCTGACTTCAAACTATATTATAGGGCCACGACAATCAAAACAGCATGGTATTGGCAGAAAAATAGACACTCAGACCAATGGAACAGAATAGAAAGTCCAGAAATAAAACCACATATATATAGTCAAATAATTTTTGATAAAGGGGCCAACAACACACAATGGAGAAAAGAAAGCCTCTTCAATAAATGGTGCTGGGAAAACTGGAAAGCCACATGCAAAAGAATGAAACTGGACTACAGTCTCTGCCCCTGTACAAAAATTAACTCAAAATGGATCAAAGATCTAAACATAAGACCTGAAACAATTAAGTACATAGAAGAAGACATAGGTACTCAACTCATGGACCTGGGTTTTAAAGAGCATTTTATGAATTTGACTCCACAGGCAAGAGAAGTGAAGGCAAAAATTAATGAATGGGACTACATCAGACTAAGAAGTTTTTGCTCAGCAAGAGAAACTGATAGCAAAATAAACAGAAAGCCAACTAAATGGGAAATGATATTTTCAAACAACAGCTCAGATAAGAGCCTAATATCCAAAATATACAAAGAACTCATAAAACTCAACAACAAACAATTCAATAAAAAAATGGGAAGAGGATATGAATAGACACTTCTCCCAGGAAGAAATACAAATGGCCAACAGATATATGAAAAGATGCTCATCTTCTTTAGCTATTAGAGAAATGCAAATCAAAACGGCAATGAGATACCACCTCACACCTGTTCGATTAGCTATTATTAGCAAGACAGGTAATAGCAAATGTTGGAGAGGCTGTGGAGAAAAAGGAACCCTCATCCACTGTTGGTGGGAATGTAAAGTAGTACAATCATTATGGAAGAAAGTATGGTGGTTCCTCAAAAAACTGAAAATAGAACTACCTTAAGACCCAGCAATCCCTCTACTGGGTATATACCCCAAAAACTCAGAAACATTGATACGTAAAGACACATGCAGCCCCATGTTTATTGCAGCATTGTTCACAGTGGCAAGGACATGGAAACAACCAAAAAGTCCGTCAATAGATGACTGGATAAAGAAGATGTGGCACATATACACTATGGAATACTACTCAGCCATAAGAAATGATGACATCGGAACATTTACAGCAAAATGGTGGGATCTTGATAACATGATACGAAGTGAAATAAGTAAATCAGAAAAAACCAGGAACTGCATTATTCCATACGTAGGTGGGACATAAAAGTGAAACTAAGAGACATTGATAAGAGTGTGGTGGTTATGGGGGGGGAGGGGAGAAAGGGAGAGAGAAAGGGGGAGGGGGAGGGGCACAAAGAAAACAAGCTAGAAGGTGACAGAGGACAATCTGACTTTGGGTGATGGGTATGCAACATAATTGAAAGACAAGATAACCTGGACTTGTTATCTTTGAATATATGTATCCTGATTTATTGATGTCACCCCATTAAAAAATAAAATTAAAAAAAATATTTAAAAAAAATATGGTGGTTCCAGAAAAAAAAAGTAAAGACTTTATTTATTTAAGTATTTGTTTATTTGATCCCCACTGATACATCTCTGCAGCCAGGGACCAGCACCAGCCAGCGCCGCACAGCAGGCGAGAGCGGGGCAGCAGCCAGCTGTGGGGACCACACCTGATAGATTGCTCGGTGACTGCCTTCTGGGTCCCTTTTAGAGACCCTCCAAAATGACTGGGAGACATTAGTACAGCCATAGGTAGATTAAGGTCAGTTGAGGCCCCAGATGCAGACAAAATATTGAGCCCTTAATATTAGAAAAAAGTATAAAGTTGGGGTTTTGCAGGGCCCTTCAGAAATAGGGGCCTAGGGCATGCACCCAGTGCACCCACTGTTAAACCTGCCTCTGGTTATAGCTGTGCTATGTCCATTGTAAACTATGCTTAGAAAAACTCAAACTATAGTTTGAGGTCATAAGAAATTGATAATACGCTTTTTTTTTTAGCTTTCATTTTTTTAATTGAATTTCTTGGGGTGACATAAATTAATAAAATTATATAGGTTTCAGGTGTTCAATTTTAGAATACGTCATCTGTATATTGCATTATGCATTCACCACCCCCAAATCAAGTCTCCTTCCTTCACCATTTATCCCCCCTTTAAAATTAAAGACTTTAATGGAGAATAAAAGACTCTACTTTGTAACACATGAGGTAAAGTGTAGATGCACTGAGTAAAAATGTAATAAATCTATGTAATTTGTTCTGCCCTTGGAAGAATCACCCTCTATTGAAAATAGAAGCTATTAAGTCCCTAAACTCAGAGAGTCTTCACTATTTTTCATCAAAAGCAAACCTATGTAAAGGATAACACAGGATGTTCACACTGAAAGCTGTATATTTATTTCTTGTTAATTGTATTGCTGATTCCATCAGAATCATTAGGCCCCTTCAAAAGTACTGTGATATTGAGTCTGCTTTGGTTTCACAAATGACTCAGTGGAAAACCAAGAGAGCAAAAGCTAAGGGAGAAGGTGGACTGGCTCAGCTAAGCTGGTGAGAGACAATGACAGTGAAAATGCAGTCCCAAGATACTGAAGGTTGACTTTTAAAATATGTAATTCAGGTCATCTGGAAACCCTCCTCCCAGCCCTAACAAGTGATTACTACTAACTTATATTCACTATTTAATACCTCTTTGAGGGGAAGTCCTTGAGATGCAATGCCATAGCTTTTAGTATATTATATATGACACATACCCTGTCATCACAATATTACATACAGAGGAGCATTCTGCTAAATAAAATATATTCTGTGTACATTTGCTTTTGGAAGGTAGCTGCATTTTAACTAGCATAATTTTTAATGGGGTTAATCTTTTATTACCTGAAAAGTTAGCTCTTTCATATTCATATGCAGATATTTTTTGTTCTGTTTTTTAATTTTTTTTCAAGCCAAGACTTGATTTTTAGAATTTGTCAAAATGGAAAATGAGGCAGTGAAGAAGTGAGAAAATGTATGTCCTAATTCCATTTCTGTGACCAAGTGTATTTTACTTATTAGGCCTCAGTTTTCCTTATGGTCAAATGATCATAAAGTCCCCTTCAGCTCCATAGTTCCTCATATCTAGTACCGTTAGTACTATACTGAGCAAAAAACCAAAACCAAAGTACGAAGACATCTCTAACCTCTATTGAGCTGCTATACACAGCTGTGCTGTTTACAACCAGGGGTCACCATTCAAACCGGAGACAGTTTCCTAGCAGAGGTTGCTTGAGTGTCTCAGGGCACAATATCTTTTCCTCTAATGGCCATATGGGCTAGCAGTGAACCTGTCAAGTTCCTTGGGTTGTTGCTATTAAGAAACAGCAGGAAAGATTTTACGAGCATGTACACAATGCTTAACCATTTACAGAAAACTAACCTTTAAGAAAATAATTTTGGGATACAGAATTCAATTGCATATAACATATGTTCTATTTCATTGGAAGAGTTTACACTGCATGAATCATGAAGACTGGATAACAGGTATATTTGTAGTGACTGGTGCCCACTAAATACTCAACACTTTTCCCAAAATGTTCTGGGATTCAGGAGAACATCGAGTTCTTCACTACCCTCTCAAGAGTGAAGAATTTCCCCTAAAGATGATCAGACTTCCATTTGCGGCCAAGTGTGTGAGGACTTACAGCAGACTAACTGACTCGCAAAATAAACAAATATGGTATTTCTTTGGCCTCCATGTTGTGGAGTAAAAATCATACCTGTTAAATATATAAACAGTTCATACGAGTTGTTCCTGATCTTCACATAGACACTTTTATTTTTATAAACATTCTTTGGTTACTGAGAGCCCAAAATAAGAGTGTGAGGCAATATGTATATCCAATCCTCTTCATGATGAAGACCTTCCCTTTCATTTGAGCTTATCTCACACTAATGAGAGAAAATAGGGTATAAGCACCTTGAAAAATTGGTTTATGAGAATCCTTCCTACATTTAGTAGCAGTCACGCTGGTCCCATAAAGAAATGGAGGAAGGAAGTCCGTGCTCTCTGAGTACATGACAATTTCCATAGAACTGGATTCCAAAAGTCTGTTAGGTGAATAAAGTGAAATGAATTAAGGTGTCATCCAATGATGCACAAATCATAAACAGAAAGGGTACAGGAAAATCTCCTTTTCTATGCCCTCTGTTCCCCCAGTTTGGAGGCCAAACTTTGCCCTTGAATAAACAGAAACACCTCCTATCTAAATGACTCACCGTCAGATGCTGGCTCTTAGTCTATTAGATTATCATCATGTCATCTTTGTTTCTGGCAGTGTTTGAGTGCAGCTCTAACAGCTTTATTTGAACACTGTTTTCATACCTAAAAGCTCGAATCTGTAAAACAAACACACAAACATTTATAGACATCTTTATATCACTTCAAATTGTTGTGATTAGTATACATACTTTGAATATTATTACTTAAACAACCTCCAGCTGATGTTAAAAAAGTAACACTTTGGAACAAGGCATGCTGCAAATGTTCTATTAAGGATGCTGTTTATTTATATCAGTGCATAGAAAAGTACAGCTGTACAAAACATAAATCAATGTCAAAAGTAAAAGGCATTAAAATTCATAAGGTTCATTTTCCGACATTCAGAGCAAACTGTAGCTGAGAGTTTGTCACAGCCTTAACATCAGCAATAAAATTATGTAACTGCTGATGTCACATTCTTTGAGGTACACTCAAAGGCATCTAAAATTTTATAGCTTAGTTTGGCTTATTTTAAAAATGAACATATATTACTCTTAATTTTGTTTCTTATGATACCTAGAAGACCTGAATATAAAAACAGCATCAGAGGGAAAACAGCTTGCAGTCCACAGAGTTTTAACCAACATGAAAAAAAGTATACACATGCATCCGTTTTGCTATTGATCAGGAAACCACAGGAATTAGTGTTGGTTTAACGCCTATTAAGGGAAACAGTGTTTTCTATAGCAGAATGAAGAAGGGTTATTGCTAAGTAAGGAAGATCTAAAAACAAGTCATGCAGATGCTAATATTCATTCACAGTTAGGTAATTTTCTGCTTTGGCTTTCACATTTTTAAAGCTCTGGTCTGTTGGCTTTGGGTGATTTATGAGACTTTGGTTCCTATTTAAATATTCATCTGGTTTGAGAGGATATACTCTTGTCATGTTATCTGGGAATCATATTTTCCATCAGATTCCAATTTCTTTGAAAGTAAGGATCAGATACCCACATCTGCATGTCCCCAAGAATCTAAGATAAACTGGTTTGATGTTTTCCCCTAAGCTGGTGGAATGGTGACAGTGAGAGCTGTCATTTGAAAGTAGAGGTTGAGGTGAATGAGCCCATTATTCTGTTCCAAGAAGTAATATCCACCATCGCAAACAGTCCTTACTATGGGCCAGACACTGTTGGGAGCAAGTTACTCAAAGAAACTCATTTAACTTTCAGCAGTCCTATGAGGTAGTCTATTTTTCAGGAGAGGAAACCCAAGCACAGGGAAATAGTGTGGCCTGCCCAAGCCACACAGCTAATGGGTGGCACTGTTGGGACAGCGGAAGGTGTGCTTCAAGGGTTTGTCTCTTAAGCACTACCCATGCTGCCTTTTTCAGAGATTCCAAGTGCAGGACAATGAGGCAGGAAGTGGTATTTTGACCCCTAATGTCTTTCCCTAAGAGAAATATAATCTACAGTCTATAATCTATTAAAAGGTATATGTCTTTGCACTAGAAATAACGAGAATAGTTTTTCTTCTGGAGAATAGATATATCATATCTGCATTCACTTTTGGAACTCTCAGTAGTTTTATGAGATCTTATGCAAACACATATACATAAACTCTCTTGGAAAACTAGATTTATACGGTAAAAACTTAGATTATATGTGTGAAATCACTACTGCCACACAGGGAACCTGAATTCAAACGCCTTTCTTAAAAACATAAGAGAGAAAATAGAGTTTTTGAGAAGAGGAGGCGATTCACCCACAGTCATTACATAATTAGCCAAAGCTAATTTCAGTTGTTTTTCATTTCCCATATGCCATTCATGACATCCATTTCTGCGTTTGTTAGTGTAGCCAGAATGCCCCGTTTTGTGTTCTCCGTTGCTCACACGTTCCGGGAGACCGGTGCGGGTGCGGAGGCGTCCTGGCCGCGCCGCGCGCGCTAAGGGGGCTATGAAGGTACCGGAGCCCGCCAGGGCCGCCTGCAGGACCGGCGTCGGGTTTCGCGTCAGAGGCACAGCTCGTACACCGCAGCCGCGTCTGACTGAGAGCAACACTCTGAATACAAATAGGTTTAAAATGGCTGACTCTGTACAAGAGTAAATAAGAACCTTTACAGTTTTTCATTTAGTCACAGGATCAGCAGGTCTCATCACCCCAAATAGAGAATTAAGGTAGTTTTCCAGCTGAGGGAGGCAAAGTAGGGACATGGGGGAAGGTGACTTGAGCAGCAAAGACCTTGCCTTTTCCTGTTTTTTTGTTTTTTTGTTTTTTTGTTTTAAGAATAGAGCTCAGGCTAAACTAATCCTCCACATGAATATATGCCTTAGGAAATAATTTTTATTAACAGCTGAATATTTTTACTTTCATTCACATGCACCAAAATATTAGGGTTATGATATTTGGTTGCATGCATACATCACTGTGTCAAAGAAAGAGGAGAATCTAGCCTTAATAAAAAGCGATTTATTAACTTCTCCATGTCTTATAAATTTAATATGCTATGAGTTCTTGCTCTCATTGCGGATTTCTTTTAGAAGTATATTTCTGAATATGAGCTCATAATATTTCTAAATAATATATTGGTAAATACTAATAAAATGAAACAACTCTCTGATGCATATAATCCGCGGACTCACGATTGGGGTGACTACATGTCAGTTACACATAATATTTATTTTGCGTCCCTTTTATGTTTTCCTCAAGAGAAATGGCAGAAGCTGCTGTGTCTTGCTCCATAACATTCAGCATTAATGTATTCATTTTCTGAACATAAAATAACACAATAATGATTTTTTTTATCACTCCCCTTCTAAATAACACTCACTGTTCTCTGTGGCAGTATTTTTGTGGGGTTTTGGGAGGGTTGTTAGTTTATTTTGTTAGGATAGAAATGAATTTTATTCATTTTTGGTACTCATCATAATAACAAAGTGTGACCTCTGTATAAATACAATTTTTCTTCTCCACAATTGCACATAAAATCCATGCTCCTTGGTAACTGCGGAGAGTAGAAGAGTCACTATAAATGCTGGCTTCAGGGAGTCCATGCTTCCGACAAGATTTAAGGTAGAAATATTCAGAGGCCATGTTACTCAAACAAGACCCAACCATTTTTTGTTGTTAGTCTCTTTCCTTCTCTTTTCTGCAGAATGTTACCTAAAGGTAGCTCTGAGCATAAGAGATTGAGATTTCTATTTAGTCTACAAGTGAACTAACAGGTTTTTTCTACCTGTGGGCATCTGTTTGGGATTTCAGTAAACTAAGCTGCTTTGGCCCTAGAATAAAAATATAAAGGACCAGGGAAAATGCAGGCAGAAAAAAAAAATGCGGACTGTGGCATTTGCTTGTTTGGTTATAAAAGATACTTTATTTTTTAGAACAGTTTTAGATTTACAAACATTTGAAAAGATAGTATGGAGAGTTAGTTTCCCCATGCCTTCTCCTTTACATAAACGCACTAAAACTGTTCATTATTATATTGTTCTGTTTTCCTATTGTGTTTATATGTGCCTGTTCCTACTACACCCCAATAATTATTGTAGATAAAAAGTAGATAGTTCGTATTTTAAGTTGGGGAATGGAAATGCATAGTATTGCCCTAACAGCACCATCCCAATTTGGCCAAAGAGGCCAAAAAAGCCTCAAACTGGAGACATAGCCCAACGGAAGCTGAGAGTTGTCTCACCTCTGATGGAACTTGACCTCTGGGAAGAACTACCAGTCTGGTAAAAGGTGGCATCTCTGTCATGAAACCAACACCACAGCCTTGGTCATGGTGTTAAATCTGGAATGCTTTCTAAGGGTCAAGGGCAGTGGGGCATAATGGGAAGCATTATCTAATGCTGTCCCATGTTTAAAGCTCTGATGTCTGAAGTAAAGGGTGGGAGCTAAATAATCTTTAACATATTTTCTCGACCATAAGATTATACAAGGTAGAGGTTTTTAAAAAGGTGCTTTATATGAAAGAAAAAAAAATTCTCTTCATTCTGGATCCCTTAGCCTGTGCATTATCAAGACAAAGATTAAAAATACAGAATTTGTTCTCCGTCATACTCATCCCAAGATGATTAAAAAACAATGGAGCAGGTTGAAGCATCTTTGAAGGCTCTTTGAGAAAGGTCATGGCATATATGCGGGATACCTAAATTGAAACTTTTCTTCACCTTTTCTCCCACCATCCTAGACGGAGCTCTGAGTAATATTAGTTTGAGGGTGTTCTATTTCTCTCTTGCTATTTCTCTTTCTTTTCCTATTAGGCTAATAAATAAATTCTGAAACTTTTGTTTCTGCCTCCCAAGACCCTGACTATGCAACAGGGAGCAGTAGAAAAAGACCTAACTGACTAATTTAAAGTTACCTTGAGGATGTTTGTCTACTTTTATTTTTGTTCTTAGATTGGCTTTAGGAATATGTAGTCTACGCTTTCACAATGTAGTTAGGGGCAGTAGAGGTACTGTATGTATGATTTGTCCTTGTACCTATTTCCTAATTCCATCTGTTTTTAATATATTCTCCTGATAAAATTTTATCCCTTCTTTCCAGTCAGGCTTTTGCCTGATTTGATAGAGAGTCCCTCTGGCTTATGCTGAAATTGAAATGTATGATATCTTATTGTTTGCCTATATACCCAGATGTCCAGGCACCGAGTTTACTTTTATAAATGAAATATTGAAAACAAACATAAAGCATTGGAGATGAAGTTGCAAGGCAGGCTCAACATTCCTGCATTAGAAATGGTCACCGTAAGGCTGGAAGCTTCTCCATCTCAGGTGGCTGATTTGTAGGCTTCCCTGAACAGATCTCTAGTCAGTAACATTTTTCTCATTGCATGAACTTTTCAAAGGCTCTAGACACCAAATCATCAGTATCATAAAGTAGCAAAGCAGCATTATATAGAAGAAAAAAGATAGACTTAGGGACTGGATCTGGATTTAATTCAGGTTCTGCTATTTATAAGCTCCTTGCTTTTAGTAAGTCATTTAACCTATCTGAACCTAACTTTCTTCACATGATTTTTAATAGTTCCATGTTGAAAACATGGAAAAGATGAAACTAAACAACTTACTAAAAAGACCAAAGGAGTAGGCAATATCACAGGCCCTAGGGCTCAGTGGTGAGCAAGAAAGACAGAGGTATAGCCCATAAACGAGCAATTACAATACACTGTGATAGAAAAGTGGGGACATATAGGAGAGACAAGTAACCCAGACCTGAATGATCAGAAAATTTGCTGAATGAAGACAGTGACATCTAAGCTGTTAATTAAAATATGGGTAAGTTAAGAGGAATACCCACACATATATTGTAAAGAACCTAGCACTTGCCTATTGTATTTTGAGTTCAATGAGTTGCGTTTCTCTTCCCCTTCCCTTTTGCTATGTCCCCGGAACCCCTCTAAACAGATCCTGCATCATGAGTTGCACTCATTGATTTAAAAAATATTTAGTGGCCCCGGCTTGTTGATTTACTGGTAGTGTGTTGGCCCAGCTGTGGAAGTCCTGGGTTTGATTCCCAGTCAGAGCACACAGGAGAAGTGACCATCTGCTTCTCCACCCCTCCTCCTCCCCTTTCACTCTCTACTTCTCTTCCCCCTTCCCACAGCCATGGCTCATTCAAGCATGTTGACCCCAGGCCCTGAGGATGACACCATGACCTTGCCTCAGGTGTTAAAATAGCTCTGTTGCTAAGCAATGATCAATGGCCCCAAATACACAGAGCATCACCACATAGGGGGCTTGCTGGGTGGGTCCCAGTCAGGGTACATGTGAGAGTCTGTCTCTCTATCTCCCCACCTCACACTTAATAATAATAATAAAATAAATAAATAATATTTAGTGAGCACCTGGTATAGGCTTTGTGCTAATGACTAGGGACATGTCTGTGAATAAGGGAGAGGCTCTGCCCTTCAGCTGTTTAATGGAGTCAGCTCAATACATCAGACTCCAGAGACCACCAACATTCATTCTGGAATGCATAAATAAGATTCATCTATTAGCTTTCCAGAAAGAACCTGATGAGACTCAATATGTAGAAAGTCACTCCAGAAACTGCCAGTGCTAGAACACTGGACTAATGTACTGACAACCAGGATTTAGAGATCTATGCCTTTAAATTAATTCTTTTAATGAAAAAAAAAAAGTCAGAAGGCTTCAAAATGGCAGTACCCTAGAATTCATTGCTCTCTTGGAAAATATGAATAAAATGTTATCATTTCTTAGAACCATACCCATTCTTGGGGAGAGATAGTTAAAAAACAAAACCAGAGTGGTCTCCTGACCAGGTGGTGGCGCAGTGGATAGAGCGTTAGACTGGGATGAGGAGGACCCAAGTTCGAGACCCTAAGGTCACCAGCTTGAGTGCGGGCTCATCTGACTGGAGCAAAGCTCATCAGTTTGGATCCAAGGTCTCTGGCTAGAGCAAGGGGTTACTCGGTCTGCTGTAGCCCCACGGTGAAGGCACATATGAGAAAGCAAAGAATGAATAACTAAGGTGTCTCAACGAAAAACTAATTATTGATGCTTCTCATCTCTCTCCATTCCTGTCTGTCTGTCCCTATCTATCCTTCTCTCTGACTCTCTCTCTGTCTCTGAAAACAAACAAACAAAACAGAGTGGTAAATGAAGGTTTTTTTTATTGTTATTATAAAGTCTATCTTTCATTTTGTACAGATACAGTCATAAAGAGATTCTGCTTTTTTCTTTGGAGGAATACCTATTCTGATTTCCTAGGCATATTAATTTGCTGCAATTCATAGTAAAAGCTAATTCTTATTTTGGGGAATTAATTGAGCTGAAAGCTGGATTCATGACAGCCCATCCCTTCAGTGGCCAGCACAGAAGCTGAGGACAGACGGCCATTTCAACTTTACTAGCCTGACATCCTGAATAATCAATGCACGTCAGCCACAAAGACTGGCTGCCTGTGCTCATGCCCATTTGCAAATTGGCTGAGCGCCCACTCACAAATTGGGATGACAGTTCCACTAGGGCACACAAGTGTCAACAAAAGATCACTTCAAACAAGAAGCCTGCTCAGTTTTGCAAGAGCCATCATTTTGTTAGGAGGAAAAAAAAAAAAAAAAGGTTTAAGGTGGTTAATCCTGTATTGCTGACAAATGGCTATTTATATCCCATCATACCTTTAGCCTCAAGGGACATTTTATTTAATAACTTAATGCAATCTTTTCTATCTTTTAAATTTGACTTTCAATCTCTGCATTTTAAATGGGCAAAGAGGAGACAGTATGTCAATCCTCAGTCACTGGATTAAGTCCATTTTCTTCATTCCTGTTACAAGCATCAGAAATTGAAAGAGTAAGCAAAGCATTATCATGTGCATAATGTCACTAGACACTAATTAGAATGGTGAATAGGGCATCTAACAAATCCAAATATATTCTTTAATATTCAATTAATTCAGTAAATATTGGCTAAGCGCCAGGCACCCAGTAGGAATTGGTCTCACTGCCTGGAAACTCTTCTCTTCCAATGGAGCCTGCATACTTGCTGTCCTAGTAATCAATCTCACTAAAAAATAGTTTACATTTTATTAATTTGGTGGTCAAAATAATCTTCAGGTTTGTCATTGACCACCAAATAGTTTCAAATATTTACATGGAGATAAAGACCTCTCATATTCTAGCTAAAATTGATGTTTTTATTTTCATAAATTCTTATAGATGCTTATAAAGGTTACATTGATGATTCCAAAATGTTCACCCATCTATGCCTTGCACCTCATCGAATCTGTAACATCTTTCTCTATTCCCACCATCTCTAAATGCTGAAATTCCCTTTATCTCGGTAAAGATTAAATGTTCCCTCAGATCCAAGTAGTTTTTTTCAAGTTCTGCTATGTGACAGCATGAAACAGATGCTTTTACAAAAATCACCTCACTTAATCCTTGATTCAAACTTAAGAAGACATCATCACCAATTTTTCTATGTGTGACCAAGTGGAGAGAAGCAAAGGACTGGCAAGGCATCCGACTGGCCAGCACAACGTCGAAGCCTGAACTCCGGCTCTCCAAACTCTACTCTCCACTCTCAAGTTTCCTTCTTCCTTGTGAGACCTTTCCTGTCTTCCATCCTTTCACAATATGCCCTTCTCTAAACGTTTATAATGCTTAATCCATGCCATTCTGGAGATTTTAATTGCTCTATAACCTGCGTTATTCAAAAATTTATTAAATATTTAGTGAGCAACTTAATAATTTTTATGGAAACAGAGGATGATGATAATGGAGTAGAAAGGAGATAGGGAAGGAAGGGAACAGCAAGGTTTCTTTCATTCCAATATATATGTCAGATTTGTACAGAGTACTTTCATAGATGTCCCATTGAATCATACAACAAACCTCAAAGGAAGGTACTATTATCTCCAAAATATCAATGGGGAAACAGGCTCAAAAAGGTTAAATGAGTCTCCAAAGGTTGTAATCAATAAGATATTAGGTGAAGATTCAAACCTACTCATTCTTTCATTCAACAAAATACTCAAGTGTCTACTATATGCCAGGCACAGCTCTAAATGCAGCATATTCATAACTGAACAAAATAAACAGAAACCCTAGCCCATGAGGAACTTGCTTTCTATTGAGGAGTGGCAGGCAGCAAACAATAAGATTAATAACAAACTGCATATACAGTATGTTAGAAAATGAGATGGGAGATGGAGATTGAGCAGTGTAAGATAAATCAAAATTACCAGGGGTAGAGATGAAGGTTGCAATTATAAATAGCCTGGTCAGTGTAAGCTTCACTGAGAAGGTGAAGTCTGAGGAGAGATATGAAGAACTAAGTGGATAAAGGAGAAGCTCGTTCCAAGCAGAAGGAAGAGTCACTATAAAGGCCCAAGATGGAAGCATCACACCCAAAGTAAAATGGATAAAAATAACTCAACCTGAAAAAGATTTGATTTGCAGAGAGCAAATGTATTTCTTTAATATCCAACAAAACAAAAATAAAAAACAAACAAAAATCTTTTCTAAAGTGACAGGTAGTATTTGAGAGCTATGTGTCAAGTACTACCATAAGTGATTCATTTGTACAGGGTGAGGCAAAAGCATGTTTACAGTTGTTCATATGGCAAATAGTATAATAATTAATACATAATAATACAAGAATAAACTCTGTTACATATTCTCACAACTGTAAACCTACTTTTGCCATATCCTGTATTTACATTTGTTGCCCACAAAACACACACACACACACACACACACACACACACACACCAAAAAAAACCCCAATAAAATAGATTGTATTACCACCTTTGGGATGAGGTAAATGTGGTACAAATTGGCTAGGAACCTTGGTCATAGTCACGCAAGTTTTAAAAGCTGGAACAACATAGGAACCAAGGCAATCTGGCTTCAGAACCTTGTTCTGAACTAGTTGTAGTTCACTAGTTTTCACTGCTTAAGAGTATTTTATTTTATAAATATATCACAATAAATTTATTCATTCTTTGATGAGCATTTTGAAAGTTTGCAGCTTTGTTATTGTTACAAATAATGCCATTATGTCACTTCTTATATCCGTATGGCATTATAAGTGAGAGTTTCTCTGGGTTTTGTACTTTAGAGTAGAATTACTAGGGCCTAGAGTATGTGCCAAAGATATCGTGTAGAGCTCTTTCCAGTGCAAGGCAGGGAAAAGAGCACATTTTTACTTCATTTCTCACACTCTCAGAATCACATGTCCTAATTATAGTTTTATTATTGTTTAAGATAACTCATGAATTCTTTATTAAATATTTTCTATTTTCCTAAAATTATTTTTGATCATTGTATTTAGTTCTTTTCACTGTTACAAAATGATTTAATTCTATTTTGGAAAGAATTTATTGCTCACCATTTTTTACTATAATATAAAATTTAAAAAGTGACTACTTCAATAAACTGTAAGAAAAAAATGTGACACATCTGTTATTTAAAATATAGATTATCCACACAGATATTTTGCACCACTAGAATAATATTTTCAAACATCATCATTTAATAAAGTAAGGAATAATTATAATAGAGCATGAAATAAATTCAGAATAAGTTCTATAATTCTAGCTTATCAATTATGTATATATTATGTATAACAATTATAATTATTGTATTATACATATTATACATTATAGTTACTATTTACACTGAATTATTTACATGATTATACATAAAACACAAATATATACATTTTATGTATACAGATTTTTAGAACTTTATTATTTACATTTTAAAGTACATCTGTATCTACATATAAATATCTATACCTATATAAATTAATTAAAAGAAGTTGTAGCAGCCCTGGCCGGTTGGCTCAGCGGTAGAGCGTCGGCCTAGCGTGCGGAGGACCCGGGTTCGATTCCCGGCCAGGGCACACAGGAGAAGCGCCCATTTGCTTCTCCACCCCTCCGCCGCGCCTTCCTCTCTGTCTCTCTCTTCCCCTCCTGCAGCCAAGGCTCCATTGGAGCAAAGATGGCCCGGGCGCTGGGGATGGCTCTGTGGCCTCTGACCTAGGCGCTAGAGTGGCTCTGGTCGCAACATGGCGACGCCCAGGATGGGCAGAGCATCGCCCCCTGGTGGGCAGAGCGTCGCCCCATGGTGGGCGTGCCGGGTGGATCCCAGTCGGGCGCATGCGGGAGTCTGTCTGACTGTCTCTCCCTGTTTCCAGCTTCAGAAAAATGCAAAAAAAAAAAAAAAAAAAAAAAAGAAGTTGTAGCAGATTGATTGTAAAAAAGCGTCAATCTTTCACCTGTCTTTGGAGTATCTACCCCTAAGAAGTAGAGTTTATTATTTTCCTCTTTGGTGTGTGCTCTGACTTACAAGATGTAGAAGAATTGACAATGTGCCCATTACAAGCCTAGGCCCCAGGAGTCCTTGAACATTTCTCCCTTCCCTCTTGGACTGCTACTTCTGCCAGGAGAACAGTAAACCTGGGTTAGCCTGCTGAGAGCAAAAGACCATGTGAAACAGAGACAAGTTCTAAGCTGAGGCCACACTAGACCAGCCAGAGTCAAGGCAGCCCCCAGGTCACCCCAGTTAGTCCCAGCTGCCCCATCAACTAATGACAGTTGCAAAAATGAGCCCCACTGAGATCAGCAAAGCCCAGTCTAGGTCTGAAGCACTGCCCAATTAGCCTATAAAACCAGGAGCATGAATAAATTATTACTTTTTAATCACTGAGTTTTAAGATTTTAATAATAGTTAATTAACATGAGTTTCTTTGAATGTATGAATTAGGATCATTTTCGTGTCATATGTGTTCTTTTTTGTTTATATTTTTATCAATAGTATTTATTATGTTTTTGAGAAAAGTTTAATAAAATTCCACAGAAATATGTCTTGAATGACTTGTCTCTGTTCTTTCTAGAACTCAAAAAAGAAACATAACTGTCAGCTACAGTGAGCAAAAGCTCAAAATCAGCATATGAATAAAGTATCTATAGGAGAATGCAGAATGGGGACATTGACTAGGACTCCAGATCAAAGTGTTGACAGATATGTTCTATATTATTTTGTCACTATGGATAGTAATTTCTGCAAAGAAAGAAAAAAGGAAAAAGTATATAAATTCATCATAAGAGAGCCAGGAATTTACTTGGGTCTAGAGAACGATGAAAAGATCCCCTTGCATAATTTTTGCAACATTATAAAGTCCTTCTCACCAAATATCTAACATCCTCTTTCATTTCTCTTCTTTTTATGCACTGAATATTTGTGTCTCTTCACCTTTCATATGGCTTTGAAAGGTGATTAGGTCAGAAGTGTGAATTAGTGCCCTTATAAGAAAAGACTACAATTACTCTCTTCACCATGTGAAGATACAAAAAAAATGATCATTTGCGACCCAAAAGAGGCTTCTCACCAGAATCCAACCATGCTGGATTTTTTACCTTAAAACTTTAGATCCAGAACTATGAGAAATAAATGTCTATTATTTATAAGCTACCCAGTCTATAGGATTGTGTTACAACAGCCTGAACTAAGTAAGACACATCTTTCTTCTCATCTACACCACTTCTTCCAGGGTCTTTGCTGCATCCTGTTATTGTGCCATGAGTTCAACACTACTTCTATTGCAGTGCTGGCCCTTGAATTTAAGCCAGGAACAACTTTTGCAAGGGAACAACTTTTTCTTGCTTCTATTGTTTGTCATTTGTAACATATTCCTGAGGCAACAGTATTAAAAAAAACCCCACCATACTTGAAGAGAGGGTAGGGTGGAGAAAGGGAAATTTAAGAAAAAGGCAGAGAAATTAGTATTACCCCTCTTGTGAGAACAGTTAATGTGGTCAAGAGAGCAGAGCCCAGCATCCTGCCACGCCTGTAAAAGGAAGAACTGGGACATAGTCTTTCCTGTCTGGGGTGAGTCTATGCTCTTTCTATTTGTTTCTCATTTTTGTGCCTACAAGCAACATTATGAAAATGGGCAAATCCTCTCTGAAAGAGGCATTGTTTATATTATTGATGTCCAAAAGCTGGTCTTGTCTCAAAGTAGAGGTAATCCATACTCACTACAAAGCAAAGAATTCTTACACCAATTCTATTTCTTCAGTTTGTTTTTCAGCTCTTTTGCCATTTTCCCCTCTGTAATGTACTTGTGATAGTAACAATAGGGTGTAACTACTTGCCATTATATCAAAGGTTAAAGTTAAATAAAGCCACTGGGTAAACATCATATTCCTATGGGAAGAAAGAGAGAAGAATGTATATGGACAGAAAGAGAAAACTGACATCTGGAAAGGCTTCTTCTACTGTAACAGGTAACCTCTAAGTGAGAACTAGATGCAAAGGAAAACTTAAGAGTTCCAGTTCAAGATGATGACATAGAAAGATCCTGAAATCAGCTCCTTCCATGGACATACAAAATCTATAACTACATATAGAACTTTTTTCTGAAAGAAATCCAAAAACTAGCAGAGTGACTCCGACACATGTGTGAACAAGGAAAAAACCCACACTGAAACAGGTAAGAGAGGCTGAGACACAATCTTGCCATAAACCCCATCAGAGGTGTGACAACCCACAATCAGGAGGGAACTTAAAACTCAGAGCTTCTGTCTGAGGAGCAAAGGGTTTCAACCCTGCACCAAGCACCCCAACTTTTACACCTGCTAGGGAAACAAGTCTTCACAACATCTAGCTTTGAAAGCCAGTGGGTCTTGGATCCAGGAGACCCACAAGGGTATAGCAAACTGAGAGCTGAGAAATGCTTCCTTAAGACCTCCTGCTGACTCACCTGGATATGTTCCAGGGTCCAATGCAGAAGCAGCCAGTTAAAAAGTGCCTAGTCCAGGGTTCCCCAATCTTTTTACACAGGGGGCCAGTTCACTGTCCCTCAGACTGTTGGAGGGCCGGACTAAAAAAAAAAACAACTATGAACAAATCCCTATGTACACTGCACATATCTTATTTTAAAGTAAAAAAACAAAACAGGAACAAATACAATATTTAAAATAAAGAACAAGTAAATTTAAATCAACAAACTGTCCAGTATTTCAATGGGAACTATGGGCCTGCTTTTGGCTAATGAGATGGTCAATGTCCGGTTCCATATTTGTCACTGCTAGCCCTAACAAATGATATGACGCGCTTCCAAAGCCGGGATGTATGCGTCCTGCGTCACCAGAAGTAGTACTGTACGTGAGCGACGTTGCGCTTTGCGCATCCTGTGCTCCTCTCACTGACCACCAACGAAAGAGATGCCCCTTCTGGAAGTATGGCGGGGGCCGGAAACATGGCCTCAGGGGGCTGAAAGCGGCCAGTGGGCTGTAGTTTGGGGAACCCTGGCCTAGTCTTTCTGTGAAAGAGAACTTTGCATAACTTAAAGCCTCAGATACCCAGTTTAACACACATCTAGAGGCTTACTGAAATAACTACTCCAAAAACAGGGGCCTGTAGGCACCATCCTTGAATTCTCCTCTGCCTTAATCCAGGTCATTGGTGTCTCTGAAAGGAGCTTGCACCCATCTCATGCCCCATTTCATGTGGCTGCAGCCCAGAGGACATACCAGACTGCTCCCATTGCATGTATAAACTCTAAACGGGCATGAAACAAAATAACTGTGTCAACAATAATAAAAAAATTAGATTAAAAGGTGGAATACCTGAAAATAACATGGAAGATGACATGCATTAAAAGCTGCAAGAAACCAATCAATGGTGATGACTTCACCTTTTTTTAGAGCTGTTTTATGGGAAGGGAGATTCCAGAGGATTTCTAGATTTTCTAAACCAGTAGACAACAAGACAGACAAATGCAAGATCCAATTTCACTGGCAAAACGCAGAGCCAAATGACAGGTTCATAGGAGTTTATTATACTATTCTATTTTCTCTTGTGTGTTTGAAATTTTCACAATATATAAATAAAAACAATAAGTAAATTCTAGATCAAGAGTAGTCACCAACAATAAAGAAAATCTGTGCATTCAAAGCACTCTCAATGGGACGTCAGACAGTCTCCAATCCCTTCTGAAGTTGCAACTTATTCTTAAAATAATATAAAATGAGAAAAATAAAGGTAGCCCCCATTTTAAGCTCATTTTCAGTGAGCTTACTTCTATGATAGAACCGAGTTCCTGTTCTTTTCTGGGTGAATTGATAGGTCTCCATTTGAAAACTTGCTTGACAGAGACCTTTCTCCTCATCTGAACTTGAAGCACTAGGTCGCATTCAGACTTTCAAGAGTAAGTGAAACTACGTCTCAGGATCTCGACTCCCAAGATGCCCAAAAATGGCCATAGAGAAAGTGGTAGGAAATAAAATTATAGAGAGAACACTTCATTCCCAAGAGTTTCTTTTATACATTGTTGGATATTTTCTGAAAATAATTTTCTATGTCTTCTTATAAAGAGTTTTCTGAACACTACTGGTTTTCAGATGAACTTTCTATGGAATTAATCTCTCAGCTTTTTTGAGCCCAGGAGGGCAGCCTGCTTCCTCATCTGAATTTGTGATCTTTCCTGTGGCTATATATACAGAATATAACTCACTTGTGTTCAGTGTCAGGGAGTGATAAAGGATTGTTATACAAAAGATATAATTTTGCATCTACCAAGTCAATAGGCAAGATATTTCTGATTGCTGGCAAATCCATTATTGCCCCTGACACTATGTTTCATCTGAATGAGAAGCTCCCCTTTGTTTTAAACTCAAAAAAAAAAAGCGCTAGCAAGACCAAAGCAAATATTAATTCTCTTTTGTTTCAAATCTCTTCAGGTGTGTATTGATTGGAAACCAACTCAGCAATTTAATTAGAAATACAAGCTTTTCTCCTTCCCTTAGGTTCAGATCAAATTTATCAATTTTTTCTTAGATTTTCTTCTGCTGAAGCTATAAACATCAGAAAAGGCCTGAACTCCCAGGTATTCTTAGATTTGTTCTGGAGTAATTATTGTCTAAAGAGCAGAGATAATAACCAACTCTGGGTGCAGCATCAACCTACCCTGGGGCAGTTGAGCAAGTGACTGATGAGAGTGCGGGACAGGGACCAGGGCCCTTGCAGCCCCCACAGCCGTAGCCACCGCCCCCCCCCAGTTGTTCCCCAGTGCTTTTTCAGGAAAGCACCTGGGGAATGCTGAATGGGGAACTTAGATGCTTCCTAATAAATTGTTTTGTTTCTTTGAAAAACACAATTCCATTTTACTCACAACTCTGGATTAAAAAACAAACAAACAAAAAACAGCTGGTGAAATAAGCCCAAACAGATACCCAAATTCAAAGCAAAATATAGAGGTACTCTACTCTCTTTGGGGATACTCTCACTAAAAAAGGGTAAATACTATGTGCTTATGTTCAAAGGTGAAATATTCCATTCTTCATGGCCTAGTATTCCGAGAAAGTAGAGCAGTGAACGTATTTATCCGATGCAACAAGGTGATAGAAGCAGTGGTGGTCAGAGACGGAGAAGTGGTCTCGGCTGCTGTCACTGGGAGCCAGGGAAAGTCCCGAGAGCACACTGACCCCACAGGCAGTGGATAGCTCATCCCCCATTCTCCGTGGCCAGATAAAAGCAGACAGACTACCCAGAACTATCATGCCAAGGGACCAGAAAAAGAGAATCCAGTTCCAAGTACAAATTGTACTCATTTAACCCAGCAAAGCCAATCAGACTGCAGTACGTAGTAAAATTCTGCATTACTTCCAGATGCACATGTGTTTCTTCGTATGGTGTCAACATGATGTCAGATCACGTAAGTTTTCCATCTGGTGATCTGTTCTTATTTGCAATGAACGGTAAATACTTAAGACGGTTAGAATAGCCAGTACAAAAGAGAGGAAAGAACTTTGGCTCAGAAGGCTATAACAGTTTAAATATTAATTCTATAACCCCCTGATTAAGAGATCAGACTCTGAAGCCACACTTCCTGGGCCTGAATCATAACTCTAAGACATCCTAGACTTGGGCAATTTACCTAAGATCTCCTAATGCACAACGTCCCCATCTGTACATTAGGAAAATACTATGAGTAAACCCGGCAGGGGTCGTCAAACTTTTTATAAAAACCGCCCACTTTTGCAGTGCTGGTAGACCTGGTCCCTACCGCCCACTAGTGGGCGTTCCAGCTTTCATGATGGGCCAATCGCGGCGCTGTTTGGTTGCACAGTAGGGACCAGGTTGACCAGCACTGCAAAAGTGGGCGGTTTTTATAAAAAGTTTGACGATCCCTGCGTGAGGGGTTAAATGGGCTGTCACATACAAAGCCCATAGAATAGTAGCCGACTCAGATGAGATTTAATAAACATCAGCTGTTGTGAATGTGAATCCTGCTCATCACTTTTCTCTAGCTTCTTTCTTTCAGCTCTCAAATTAGGAAGGTAAAATGCAAAAGGGCCTCCTTCCCCAGCAAAGATGAATTTTCCAAATTGAAACATCTGAGCAGCTATAATGGTCCTCCAGGATTAAAGGTGGGGAAAAGAAGCCTGGGAAATAATAGAGACTTGAAAAAGCACAAAGAAAGACTCAGGGAGCAGAGAAGCCTGGAGGCAGAGAGAAAGAGACGTCTTGAATGCCAGCAGAAATTAGAAAAGAATATAGGGGGAGAAACAATTCCCAAAGCAGGAGCAATAGAGAAAGGAACCTGAATTTAATCTAAAACCGTCCTCATTATTGTTGCTTGTTTATTGTGAAGACAGTTTATTTTTGTTGGCATGAGTGAGGATGGAGAAGGGACGAAGCAAAGATATTACGTTTTATTTTTTTTCTTACCCTTACTGAGTTTGGTCAGTGAGAATTTGTTCACCCAATTATATTTCTTTAAAAAAAAAATAGCCACAAAGAAAAATATCCCCAAATCTGAAGGCTGTTTGCAATCAGCATCTGGCTAAGACTACAGAAGAAACAGCACAGGAGATTGCGAAGCTGGAAGTCCTCTCTTATTAAGCCATCACTTATGAAATAAATGAAAATTGGGCTCGGGTTGCTCTCCTTCTACAAATTATTTACTGAAAAGCACTAAGGCAGAGATTATTTTCAGCAACTAACTTTTTGCCATGTCAGATAATATTTAAAACAGTCTTATTATCATTTGCTTCTCTTCGGTGCTGAAAAACAACCAGCGCTATTCACATTCTTCTAAATAATTACCAAAAAATACTTTACAAAACATTTGGAATTCTAGGAAAGATACTAAAGTGAATTATAGACAGGAACTTTCCTAACCTGTTTTATGCCTCTCCACTTCTGTCACTACCATTTAAATCACCAGATTTTTCACCACACATAGAAATTTTTCTTAAAAGAAGAATAGAACACCTTTTGCAACTGTCCCCTGCACGTTCTTAAACACCATACCATTTCACACACTTCCAGAGAAATCCTCATGATCTTTCTCAAGACACTAAACATTTCATGTGTTGATTGACCTAGCGACTTCACTGGGACTGATGGGCTGGTCTATAGTTCATTTGTCACTTCTTTATACATAGTTAAATTAATAATAACTACAAACTTGGCAGTTTCTGGAAATGATACATTATCTTTTCTTCACCAGGTTCTCAATACATTTGAAAATCCCACACACTGGAGAGAATTATGTAAGAGGTTCAGGATAGCAGCTTTAGAAAGTACACATTCAATTGTCTAAATTATGCCCTAATTTTCTTTCTCTCCTAATGTTCTATAAATATAGCATCCCTATGATACCAATTTTTAAATGCAATTAAAAAGACTCATGTGAAGAATGTTTGGATTTGTGTAGTTAAAGAAAACATTTATTTTAGCCTCCTATATTCTATTATCAAAATAATTATTTAATCAAAATAAAATTTTACACCAGCTCCTTCAGAAGATAAGCTACCATTTGATCCCAAAAGAGATTTATAATATCTATTTTTAAAAATACTTTTGACATGATAAAAACTGTATCTCAAAGTAGCAGGGGCAAATTCACCATTGGTTAAATGGTAAATAATTCATTATTCTTTCTTAAGGCTTGATTTTTCCATAAGTAAACATTAACATTTATATCAAAAAATTTAAAAATTTCCTTTGAAAATAAAAATAATAATGTGAAATGTTTTTTTTTATATTTATCTTTGTATTCATTACATGTACTTATTGCATGAGGTACAAAGGCTACAGAAAAGAGCAAGATAGTTTTTGCAAATCGTAAATATAGAGATAGGAAGAAAATCAGCCATCATTATGTGGTTTTATTAATTCTGTGCTAGGGAGACACACAGAGAATCAAAGAACAGGCCACTCAATTCAGTCTTAGGATGAAGTGGGGGTTATTCAGTCAGCAACGATTTAACACTTAATGAGCTTCAGCTGCCTGGCATGACGTGTAGGAGGGAGTCCAAAGGCTTAAGGAGATAGGAATGTTCAACTGGGCTTATTATGTGCAAGCTTCACACTCACCCCCAAACACATTCTACAAGATAATAAAGCAGACACCCCCTTACGAAGGCATTGAAAAACATATTAGAAAAGAGAGCATCTGCCTGCTAGAAATCTCCATGGTTGCTCTTTATAGGACAAATGTGGTCATGGGGGTAAATGTGATATAGACAGTAACTTGATTAAAGTAATGTTTGGCGAAATATATTAGTGGAAATGTGTAATACTGAATGTCAATAGTAAGACTAGAAAGAAATGATAATAAGTTAAGATTATAATGCAGGTGAAAATTTGTAAAAAAAAAAAAAACTAAACTAAGGCAGAAGTGAGGATGGAAAGTAAGAAATGGATATAAAAATATTTAGTCAGTAGATTACATACTGCTTAAACTTCAATCTAACATAAGGTAGGAGGAAGAATTAAATATCCAAACTACTCCCAGTTTCTTGTTTTCTATAGATGATGGTGGGAATAATGGAGGACTCTGGATAAGTTGAAACACAAGAAGTAGAGTGTTTTCTAAGGAGCGTAATAAATTTGTTTTGGGAATGTTGGGTTTAAGAATCCAGATAGACAGTTGTATATGTAGATCTGGACCACAAGAGAGAAATTTGAGCTCAAAATATGGTTTTAAGCATCATTAATGTGCAGGTGGAAGCCTTAGACATATTTGAGATAGATTGAGTATATTGTTTTGAAAGAAGAAAAAAGAGACAAGAAAAAAAAAACACCCCAGGAACCAATATTTAACTGGTGAGTAGAGGAGGAGAAAACACAGAAACATAGAGAAGGAACAATCAGAAATGTAGGATGCAAAACGTGAGAGAGCTCAGAAAGTGGTCACCAACAGTGGAAACACCACACAGAGTTTAAAGAGTGAAAGTTGGATATATACAAAACTTCACACACACCTGTTCCAAAGGGAGCAGTTTCAAGACCTCCAGTGGATGCCTGTCATCACTAATAATAATGAACTTTCACCTCTTCACCTAGAGGAGCATTTTACAGTTTCTCTTTGGCATAACTGAATTTTGCCAGCATCACTATTCTTGCACTTTGGGGCTATTAAGTAAAATGAGGGTTAGTTGAACACAAGCACTGTAACATTATGACAATGGATTTGATAATTGAGACATCTACTGCATAACAAGTGAGTAGTGCACACAGCGTGAATGTACTGAATAGAGGGATGATTCACATCCTGGGTGGGTCGGAGTGGAACTGTGTGAGATTTCATCATGCTACTCACAATGGTGCAAAATTTAAAACTTATTATTGTTTATTTCAGAATTACCTATTTAATATTTTTGGACCATGGTTGACCACAGGTAACCTAAACACAAATAATGAATCCATGGTTAAGAGGAGACTACTGCATCTTTGGAAGAATATTGATGACCCTACCAGGTCACAGAGTAGTGGGAGCTGAAGACGTATTTCAGTGGGTGAGAAGTGACTTAGAGATGAGGTAGTAAAAGATGCTGTGGTAGACACATCTGAAATGATTGGCCACACTGAAATGATTCTTAACCCTTTTCCTTTACCTGTCTCCACACTATAAACTATAACACCAAACACTCACTCTATTGCATATAAGCATCACCACTTATGAGCAATAAAGTCTAAAGGGAAATCTACTGTGGGTCTTCTAGGAAGGCTATTTTTTCTCCAGATAACAATAATTTGGGGTGGGGAGGGGGTGAGGGGGTGAAGAGCACAAGCCATATCCTTGCTTCCTTCTGCGTTCAGTAGAAGCGACACCTGATGCTGCAGCCTCTTCATTGGCATCATAAGGGAAAACTACAGATAAAAAGCTGTCATACTGAGGATAACAAAATAGTAAAATGATTCTTAATAACATCATTGTCCAATACCAGCAAAGGTCTAATTCTGGATTATTTGTTATGTGAAAATAAAATTCTTATTTGTTTAAATATTAGTCTATCATGTTTGGCAATTTGCAAGGTAAAGAGTCTCATTCTGCCCTGGCCAGTTGGCTCAGTGGTAGAGCATCAGCCTGGTGTGTGGAAGTCCTAGGTTCGATTCCCAGCCAGGGCACACAGAAAAAGCATCCATCTGCTTCTTCACCCATCCCCCTTTCCTTCCTCTCTGTCTCTCTCATCCCCTCCCGCAGCTAATGATCCATTGGAGCAAAGTTGGCCCCGGTGCTGAGGATGGCCCCATGGCCTCCTCTTCAGGCACTAGAATGGCTCTGGTTGCAACAGAGCAACACCCCAGATGGGCAGAGCATCTCCCCCCAGTGAGCTTGCTGGGTGAATCCCTGTTGGGCACATGCGGGAGTCTGTCTGTCTGCCTCCTGCTTCTCACTTCAGAAAAATAAAAGAAATTTTAATAAAAGAGTCTCAGTCTTAAAGACTCTTTAAGAAAACTAATCTATGAGGTAAATACGACAATAACTAGGATATAAATCATTAAAATTTGTAAGAAAGAGTGTTTTACTTTCTTGTTGGAGAGTTGGATGTTTTAATTTTATTTTTTGCTTTAAGAAAGGAAACACCCTGGCCGGTTGGCTCAGTGGTAGAGCATCGGCCTGGCGTGCAGAAGTCCCAGGTTCGATTCCCGGCCAGGGCACACAGGAGAAGCACCCATCTGCTTCTCCACCCCTCCCCCTCTCCTTCCTCTCTGTCTCTCTCTTCTCCTCCCACAGCCGAGGCTCCATTGGAGCAAAGATGGCCCGGGCGCTGAGGATGGCTCCTTGGCCTCTGCCCAAGGCGCTAGAGTGGCTCTGGTCGCAACAGAGCGACGCCCCGGAAGGGCAGAGCATCGCCCCCTGGTGGGCAGAGCATTGCCCCTGGTAGGCGTGCCGGGTGGACCCCGGTCGGGCGCATGCAGGAGTCTGTCTGACTGTCTCTCCCCGTTTCCAGCTTCAGAAAAATACAAAAAAAAAAAGAAAAAAGAAAGAAAAGAAACAACTGTGCTCATTTGTAAGCTGAAGAGAAGGGATCAATGAAAAGGACATAAATGGATACCTAGGAGAACAAGATAATGAGTGATGGAGAAAGGTCTCGGGTAAAACCAGGTATTGGAGAGTACAAGTAAAAAGGTGAACCTTGCACAGATGAAGAGAAGTCTCCTTTCCCCTGGGGTCAGACATAAATTTGGAAAGAGGATTGAAAGGCAAGTGCAGAAGGAAGCTGAGAGAATTGTCTCCTGACTACTCCCTGGTGAGCCACCCTTGCCACTCAGTCCTGCTACACTAGCCTAGAAAGTCTCCTTCACCCTGCCTGGAATCCAAACTAGCTCCAAAAAAATTAAACCTTAACTAGACGAGTGATGGATTAATTTCTCTCACCTCTCTCCTCTCCCCAGGCTACTCTGCATTTTAGTACAGGATTTATTCAAAAGAATAAATCTACCGGTAGAATTGCAGGCAGGCATTAGGAAGAGCAATTTCAATGGCTTTCAAATCAGTCCTGTACTAGGCAGTGACCTACTTATCCTTCAGGTAAGACAGGTTCTGCCAAAAGGCTCAGCGTGTGCTTCCATACTGTCCAGGAATTTTAAAAGGTGATAGGGGATCCCTAAGCCAAAAGATGCAGCATCAGAACAATTTTGCCTTTCATTATTTGTATCTTTGGGTTGTCATTGGCTTCTGTGAGTGAGTATTTTAAAATGAAATCTCATTAGGACTATGTAAAAGTTTAAAAAAAAGAACCTGCCTTTTTCTCCACAAGTAATATGGAAGAATTCCACCTCAATTGAGTTACTAAGTTTGCACACTACCTATCCACCAAGAGGTTTAGCAACTGCAAGGGCTGATTTGATCAAAGATGGAATAAACTGTCTTATATTCTGACCTCCAGCATCACTTTACCTCTTTCTGGAATTTTAACCTCATAGCAAAATGATCAAGTATTTCATATAGCCGGCAAGTTCTCCCCTACAATTCTCAAGAGCAGGTTTAGAAACAATGGAAAGCCCAATGGCTGGTAAGAAAATTTTATGGAACTGGAATCACTGTGCTACCCACCCACTCCTTCCTGCAATTGTCTGCAAAGGGCAGCAGCCTCACATTCAATGGGATTTAATGCAAAGCACTTGTAAGAAGGTGCACGTGGTCTAATGAATCATTATTTGTGGCAGAGCTATTCCTAAACGAATGCAAAGTACTAGCTGTATTTTACAGAGTCAAAAGTCTACACCCTAAGCCAGTGGTTCTCAAACTTTTTGAAGTTGGGGTGCATTTAAACTCCTACAAATAATTGTAGGCGTACTATATACAGATTTCTGAGAAATATGTTATAATAATTAAGTCAAATATTAAAGAAAAAATATAAAGTCCAAGTGTGCTTTTATGGTAATTAAATGAAACAAATATGACAAAATTAAATTTATTCTGACATTAAAAAACATTTTTATTACATTTCCTAAGATATATTTTTTAGAATTCATAAAAGAGGGATTAAACAATAAGAAAAAGTTATCTTTATATATATATAGAGAGAGATATCTATATAGAGATATCTATATATAGATAGACAAATTCTTAGTAAATTTAGCAGGTCCCAGCATGAATGTGTTAAGTTTTTTCATTCTTGTGTTTATGAGAAACATGAGCCTGATGTGTCCTAGCGATTTCATCAATGTTTGGGCCTATATTTGAAAGGCAAACTTTCATTTCCTCATCAATACATTGAAGAATTCCTCTCTTTTTACTCTTAATTGTGTTGAGTGCAGAAAACCCCCACCATACATATCATTTTAATTTTACAACACACAAAGAATAGAAGAAACTTGCCTCCAGTCTTTCCTGGGAACAGGAAGGGGTAGTGTAAACAATCCAGCACCACAGTTTAACAGCCTTTTGCAACCTAATCAGGCAAATTAGGTGGGGGGTTAGGCAGACTGTCAGCTTACAGCCAATTCCCCACACTTCTGTCCCCCAAAAATCTAAACTCAAAAAACCCTGTTGGTTTTTTTGTCCCCAACAGGCACATATTTCTTTGGAATACCATAGAGCGCACCTGGAAATCTTCTACGGTGCACCAGTACTTTGAGAACTACTGCCCCAAGCTCTGGCCAAGTAATTCAGTTGGTTGGCAATGGTCAGCAAACTCATTAGTCAACAGAGCCAAAAATCAACAGTACAACAATTGAAATTTCTTTCGAGAGCCAAATTTTTTAAACTTAAACTATATAGGTAGGTACATTCCTTATCAAGGTAGTGCCCGCACATTGTATTTTGTGGAAGAGCCACAAGGGGCCAAAGAGCTGAATGTGGCTCACAAGCCATGTTTTGCCAACCACCGGGTTAGAGTGTCGACATGACAGGCTGAGGTTGCGAGTTCAATCCCTAATCAAGCCACATACAAAAATCAACCAGTGACAGCATGAATAAATGAAACAACAAATCAATATCCCTCTCTCTCTCTGTCTCTCTATCCCTCCCAATTCCTCTGTCTCTAAAAATCAATAAGTAAATTTTTTTTTTAAAAAGTTCACACCTTAAAGGGCCTACTTACTTCATTTAACAAGGTTTAGCCCCATTTTCCTGCTCATTACTAAATAAAGTTTCTCGAATGTACTGCAAGACCTGCTACCAGCTTCCCCTGCCCAATAAGAAAGGAAGCCTGGATTATGAGAGCTTCACTGAAGAAAGATAAGAAACCATAGACAATGCTCACCTTTGAGTCCTGTGCTCCTAGAAAAGAGCCTGGTCAAGAAGTCCCCTCTCCTTTGTGTTCCAGGAAATCACTTACTGTAAAGAAATACGTTCCCCCATAGGACTTAGATAAGACTCTTATCTAAGATAATGTCTTTGTTTGCCCAGGACAAAGTTAGACAGAAGCTCTCCCCTCCAAATTCCCATTCTTTGTCTTGTAAGTGAATAAATACCTGAACTGTTCTTTCCCACAGACCAACATGGACAAAATGAAACCGAAGGTCCTCATAATTCTGATTTGACTTAAACGTCTAGTTTTAAAACAATTATTTTTTTTCTTCTCTTTCAGTACAATTCACTGACCTGACTGACCTTAGTCTCTCACCTTGATGATCGTTGGCCCGTGAGGCAGCAGAAGACAATAGCCCAGTTCTGACTAAAAATCACAAGATTCAAGCCCCTGGCAGGCCAAATATAATATCTTAATCTAAATTATGTTTCAACTCCTGCACTTAAGGCAGGACCTTGAAAGTGGTTCTAGACACTCAAAGCTGACCTGGAAGTTGTCCTTAAGACCTAAAGAAATAATTTATTACCTGTAAAGCTAGTAGCCACAGCCACCATCGCACGTGGCTGCCTGGCCCATGCAGGTTCGCATTTGATTCGAACAGATGGTAATGAAACAACAGAGCCAAGAACTAGTAGGCTATTAGCTTTAATCATAACTTGCACCCAAGGGGCAAGAAATACAAACAGTGGGAAAACACTTCCCTTTCAATTCAGGGCTCCCAAAGCCAATGACTTATCTGAGTTTCCTAGAATCAAAGGTTTGTACATCACCAGCCTTACTCACCTCTGTTTCCCATCTCCTTCTCTCTGCACAAACTGGCTTCTCCTTCAGCACTCTGCCATCTTGGCTGCTTCTCCTCTCCCCCACGTAGCCTTTCTCTGCTGTCCTCCAGCATGGGCTCCTCTGCCCCATTTTATAGTGTAGAACTCAAAACCTTTAATCCAATATACAAAAAAGGAAGTCTCTAGCCCTGGCCAGTTGGCTCAGTGGTAGAGCGTCGGCCTGGCGTGTAGAAGTCCCAGGTTCAATTCCCAGCCAGGGCACACAGGAGAAGCGCCCATTTGCTTCTCCACCCCTCCCCCTCTCCTTCCTCTCTGTCTCTCTCTTCCCCTCCAGCAGCTGAGGCTCCATTGGAGCAAAGATGGCCCGGGTGCTGGGGATGGCTCCTTGGCCTCTGCCCCAGGCGCTAGAGTGGCTCTGGTCGCGGCAGAGCGTCGCCCCCTGGTGGGCGTGCCGGGTGGATCCTGGTCGGGCGCATGCGGGAGTCTGTCTGACTGTCTCTCCCGGTTTCTAGCTTCAGAGAAATACAAACCCCCCCCCAAAAAAAAAAAACAAAACAACAACAACAAAAAAAAGGAAGTCTCTGATACAAAGCCACTTATCTGAGACATAATGAGATTCCTCATGAGAGTGCACCACCTTCTATCATGCAACAGTCAAGGGTGTGGGGAAAAGCTTAGTCTTAAAACTAAGACTTAGGCTGTAATGACCCTGCCTGCGAACAGCCTGTTCCCCACATGTTTATTGCAGCATTGTTCACAGTGGCCAGGACATGGAAACAACCAAAAAGCCCATCAATAGATGACTGGATAAAGAAGATGTGGCACATATACACTATGGAATACTACTCAGCCATAAGAAATGATGACATCGGAACATTTACAGCAAAATGGTGGGATCTTGATAACATGATACGAAGCGAAATAAGTAAATCAGAAAAAAACAGGAACTGTATTATTCCATACGTAGGTGGGACATAATAGTGAAACTAAGAGACATTGATAAGAGTGTGGTGGTTACGGGGGGGGGGAGGGGGGAATGGGAGAGGGATAGGGGGTGGGAGGGGCACAAAGAAAACAAGATAGAAGGTGACAGAGGACAATCTGACTTTGGGTGGTGGGTATGCAACATAATTGAACGACAAGATAACCTGGACTTGTTATCTTTGAATATATGTATCCTGATTTATTGATGTCACCCCATTAAAAAAATAAAATTATAAAATAAAATAAAAAAATAAAAAAAAAACAAACAAACTATAAGCGAGCAAACATATATATCATATTTACAAACTTGTTTGACCAATATTACCCTTATCTAACCTCTGAGCAATCAGTTCCTGACACAACCCAGAACTCTTAACCCTTGGTGATTTTGCCCTATATAATGTGCAACCTACTGGCCATTAAGGAGTTAGGTCTTTGAGAGCAGAAACGCACCCGTATTCAGATTAGCCAGTTCTAATAAAACTAATTCCTTTGTTTACTGCAAACTCTTCCTGCTCGTGCAGTGTTTGACCAGAGCACTCAGGCTGACAAACTTAATTTTGGGGGTTTGGTAACAAAAATACCTGCTAACTTGACTTGTCCAAACTTTCAGGCATCTGTCCTAGCCCCACACGACCCTGAACTTTGCTCAGTCTGAACCAGCATCTCTTTAAGGTCCCCTCTTGAAAATGAGCTAACCACGAAGACAAACATTCCCCGATGAAGTGCCCAGTCACACCATCCACTCCTCCTATGCCCCATATCAAGTTCTTTCTGTTTTCTTTTATTCCTCCCTAAAAAGAAAAAACTCTTTCTGCCTGACTGTTGAGCTGCTTAGAGAACTTGTGGTCTGAACATTCTCCTATTGCATTAGTCTTCTCAGATAAAGTCTCCCTTTACCAAAATCTGGATTTGTTTTTATTTGACAACACTTATGTTTACATAGCTATCACTCTAAATGTCTTGCTTCATAAAGATCAGATTAGGCTGCATTTATATTACTACACCAAAACTGAGGCCCAGAAAGCTAAATACTTTGACCAAGGACCCTCTGCCTTAAAACTCAAACAACTTTGCAGTTCTGATTTAACTTGTGACTAACTTGTATGGAGAAAGATAGCACAGTATAACCTGTGCCTGTGACAAAGCTGTCACATGACACAGAGCAAGGGGAATGAGGCGATGGTGTCATCCAGTGTGGCTCCCTGCAGGGCAGCGCGGTACAGAGAGCCATCCCTGGCCAGGGCAGCATGCGTCCCTCGTTTCAATCACACATCTACTGACTGACCTTTGGAAGATGACTTATTCTCTTTGGGGCTTCTGTAATTTTATCTGTAAAATGAGGGGATTGAACTTTATGATCTCTAACCTCCCTACTAGCTCCAGAAGTCTATGATTCTAAAACAATTTAGAGTAAATCATAAGGAGGGACCTTCAGGCAGTCAGATCAGCAAAGGTGACTGCAGTGAGGGCTGCGTGGTGTTATGGCCAGGGCCGTAATGAGATTTGTAATTAAATAGAACAACATGGGGTCATAATCAGATCTCATGCTTCAGAAATCACATTAATCATGACAGGGATCAGGTAGGTCACTCTCCCCAGAACACCATGGGGACCTTGAGAAGGAAGACGGAGCATCCCTTTCCCTCTCCAAGCTGAGCAGCGTGCCTTAGGGGGAAAACCCAGGCTGGGTCAGGACACTTGAGCTTTAATCCTCAGTTGTACTTTAGTTTCCTTTGTAGTAAATGAGACATTTAGATCCATACTCTCACACCTCCCCAACGTTTCTCTCTAAAATAAAGAGGAAGAGAATCATTAAAAGAAGGAAAATGTGAAAGACCCTTGAAGGCTGTCAAAACTCTCTGTCAAGTTTTTATTTTCAGAAAAATGAGTTGGATATTTATTCCTACTCCATATTATATCTGATTCTGTCTCAGATGTATAATATTTAAAGTAATTTACCACATCATAAATCTAATGACTCCTAAAGACTGCAATGTTTAGCGTATGACTTCAAGACACTGTAATGGTGGGCGGGTGGCAGTTTTCAAAGTGTAGATGTAGGTGTGCTTCATGGGGAGCCTTCTAAAATTGATAGTCTATGATTCTTATACTTTTAAATCCTCTTGCTTCTAGAGAAATCCTGTATCAAATTATAAATTTTGGGATGAGTGAGTATGTGTATATGTGTGTGTTTCTGTTTATATGTGTAGTAGGCAGTCAGATGGGTATGAGCAGAGCAGGAACGATGGGCCAGGTGCAGAGTCACAAGGGTGGAGAGTCCCGGTGCCTAGCAATGGGCTAAACAACAAGCTCTTGCAAGACCATTCCCTTAAGCATTAAGCCCTAGAGATGGTGTTGGACAAACAAGTGTGTTAGGCTTGCTCACTTGCACTTTGCTTAATTGGTGCATGAGCACAGGGCAGTGCCACGTGTGTATAGTCTGCATAAGGCTGCAGGTGCTTGCCTTCAGAGAGGCAGATTGTAAATTGCAGATTGCTGCCGCCACTGGGAGAGGCCATTGCTTACTGTTGTTTGCCGGAGAATGGGCTTTTGTCCAGGTCTATTTTGCTTGTCAGTTCTGAGAGAGAAAGAGAGAGAGAGAGAGAGAGAGAGAGAGAGAGAGAGAGAGAGAGAGAGTTTTCCCTGCCCCTTTTCTTTTGTCCACCATTGCGAGACTCTAGTATAAACAGAATGGTCTACCATTTTTCGGCTCCAAAGTTCCTTTACCGTCTGCCTGAATCCAGTGGGAACCTGCATGGCCACGGCCATTGGCCTTACAGATGGCATCTAGGCCTCAGCTGTGTTCAGCTCCAGGACTAAAAAAAGAGTAACACCTGGCAGAGCAATGCCATGGCTGGCATCAGGACCAGCTGCAGTGACTAATGACCCCCTACCCTGGTGCCAACCAATCAGTGGAGACTGAGAACCTGAGGCAACACACAGGGAAAGCTGATGAATAGACTATTGAGATCCTCCCCAAACCCCAGATAAAAACACTCAGGGTGGCAGACCCAGTGCGGCTCTGTCTACAGAGCACACTGCATGTTTTCCCATTGCCATCTTTCCTCAGAGTCCGCTCTCTTTCCCTCCCTCCTTCCTCCTTCTCTCCTAATTTCCAAAGGACTTTCTTTTGCTATAACTTGTTTACTGAGCCCATTTCTTCTATGGCTCACTTCTTCTACCTCTGTACCTTTCTAAATAAACTTTCTCTTTTGAATCTTGGCTCTGAATTCTACTCTTAGCCAAAACTTAAGAACTGAGTTACTAAACTGAGATGAACACCTGGTGCTGTTTTATTGCCATTAATGTATGTGCCTGCATGTTTGTGTGTATGTGTTTGTGTGTGCACTCTGTGTGTATATGTGGTTGTCAGAAAACAAGGCGTTGGTAAGGATGAGAAAAAGAAAGCAAATATGAAATAGTAAGGGGTGGGAGGAAGGCCTCTATAATGAACATTATTCCTCCTAGGAGAAGGGAAAAGCATATAACAATGAAACCTCAGACTCTTTGGGGCTCAGATCAAATGTAACAGATCTCCCAAGCCCGAGGCAAACCCTGAGGCATGGAGGCAATGAGATGGCACAGCCTAATAAATGCCTCAAATCCTGCTCTGATTCAAAACTAGCACTTTACACAATGCAATACCATCTATATTTAAAATGATGTCATTTAGCCACATTTAATTCACACGTTCCCATATTATTATCAGGGCCACTTGGATGGCTCAAGGTGAGATACAGCTAAGATCTAGTCCTGCAATTCCCTAGGTCTGAATTCATGGGTTGAATGATCCCAGACTTGTCCATAAAGGTCAAATTGTTATATCATGGAGCTGTCTTTACAAGGGCTACTCTGGTGTACCCTATGATCTCCCCAACCAACCCTCCACCCATAAGCCTATTATATCTTCTAAGCTTTCAAATAAAAAACTTACAGCTGCCTCAAGATTGGGAAATCAAGTTGATCAAGTCACAGTTCCTGCCCTCAAGTACAAAAAAATTATTACTTACATACTGAAAGTTAAATAGCTGATTGCAATACAGTTCGATTCAATAGATTTATAAACTTCCTGCTTCATCCTCGAAGATGACTCCAACAAATAAAATCTCACTTGATTCTTACTTTGCTGAGAAAGTATTTGTTAATTTAGAGCAATATAAAGATCCTGGGTTGACCCTGGCACCTTATGGCTATGAAATCTACCTCAAAGTGCCACAAACCAGACATCATAGAGAAATTTAGGAGCACTAAGATCTGCCACTAATTTGTTGAATAGTTGAATAGTTATGATATTTTTTTTTTTGACAGAGACAGAGAGAGGGACAGTTAGGGACAAACACAGGAAGGGATAGAGATGAGAAGCATCAATTCTTCTTTGTGGCACCTTAATTGTTCATTGACTGCTTTCTCATATGTGCCTTGATGGGGCTGGGGGGTACAGCATACCAACTGACCCTTTGGTCAAGCCAGCAACCTTAGGCTTTAAGCCAGCAACCTTTGGGCTCAAGCCAGCGACCATGAGGTCATGTCTATAATCCCACGCTCAAGCCAGCGACCCTGTGCTCAAGCTGGTGAGTACTCGCTCGAGCTGTATGATCCCACACTCAAGCCAGCAACCTCGGGGTTTCAAACCTGAGTCTTCCACGTCCCAGTCCAATGCTCTATCCACTGTGCCACTGTCTGGTTAGGCTGGTTGAATATTTAAAATAATCCTTTTGTTATCTGAATGTGTAGAATATTCTTCAGAAATTGGTCCCATATAAAAACTGATATAGCGCTGACACTGGTTCTGCAGTATTATTCTGGGATGCTTGGCTCCTTCCTGTCTTCTTGAGAGAAGGATTTCAAACGAAAGACACAAATAGCAAAGCAGGCAGCAGGTTATTAGCAAAGAGAATGTACACTTGGAAGATTTCCAAGCAGGTGACTCAGACTGATCTGAGTGACCCACTTGGTTACATAGTCAGATTTTTATACTTGTCTGGGCAACCTGCCCACCTCCTGGCTTCCCCCAACCACCTACCTCCCAACAGTTTGATCCTGCCCATCACACATGCACATCTCTGCTAACAGAGGGCAGTTGTTCCTCTGCATTGTTCATGTATTGAGTCCACATGCTTGCTTTTTTAATCATTTTTCCCTTCCATGTCTTAGTGTCCCGGTGGAAGGTCACTTATTGGTCATGGTCATTTGTGTGTCCCTTTGTGCATGCTCCTCAGAGGTACATAATTTCTCTAGGCTGTATCAGGAGCTTTTAAACTGCTATCAGCCATCTGGTTATCAGCTGATGGTTATGTTTATGGTTTCTATTCCCTTTCCCTCTCTATTCCTTCACCAGGCTCATGTCTGATCAGCTACCTACTCTAACAGAACAACCTCTGCCTCTATAATCTTATGGTCAGGTTTCAGCAGATTCCACTTTCCAAGAGAGATGTTAAGTTTGAAGACAAATTGCCACCAAATCTAGTAAAAACGGCTGCCACAAAATTAGTCTTCTGAGATACAGAATGCATTGGGCTCATTTTACACACATTATTTGGTCATTTTATTTTTCTTGGAATATTTTGGCATGTTCCTAGGTGAGGTAGTCAGAATCATGCTCCCCCCAAAGATATCTGTATATTAATTCTCATAACTGGTGAACCAGCTGTATTACCAGGCAAAGGGGCATTAAGATTCCAGATGGATTTAAAGTTGCTATCGGATGACCTTGAGATGGGGAGATTAACCTGGATTATCTAGGTAGGCCTGATGTAACTACCATGTATAGGTGAAAAAAGCAGGCAGAAGGGGGAGAACCAGACAGCAACATGAAAAGAACTCAACCCAAGGTTGCTGTCTTTGAAGATGGGGAAGAGGAGGAGGAGCCAAGAAATGTGACAGGCTTCTGGAAGCCGGCATACACAAGAAACAGATTCTCCCCTAGTGCATCCATAAAAGAATATAGTTCTGGACACTTTGATTTTAGCTCATGAGACCCATTTGAAACTTACCACCTCCAGAACTATGGATAATAAATTTATTGAAGCCATTAAGTTTGTGGTCATTTTTTACAGTAGCCATAGATAACTACTACACTGGTTAGGTGGAATAGAAAGAAAAGCAACTGAGGTAGCCAACAACAGCTCAGATGGAAAATGGAGTGATAGACACTTAAATTAAACCCACAGAGAGCTGGAACAAGTGTTTAAAGAGATTCAAGAGGAAAACCACCAACTAAGAAAAAAATCACATTGTGGGGAGACCACAAACCACAATAATCCCGGAGAGAGTGGGGCATGCAACCACTAAGTAGTCAACTACAGAACAATGAGAGCTCCTGGAATACTAAATCATCCCCTTAATGACTGTCTCTGAAGGCATCATTTAATTATAAGGTTGATGTCTTTTATTCATGAAATAGATCCTGAGTTGCCATAAAAAAAGTTAAACTGCATTCTGAGTATTGTTAGAAGGAAAGGAATTGTAGATTATTTAGAACTATTTTAATTGACAGAGCCAACAAAGTTTTCAAAGTCTTACCTCTTTTAACCTATGGCTGCAATTCTCAATCTTCTTTTTCTACCCATAAATCCTTTGTATACATAAAAGCCACTCATTAACAGTAAGTTATTCTTAATTTGAGGACCCACTAGGAAAATAAGTGAATCCACATCTCTGAAAATGAAGGCATGTATAGCTTGAAAAACATCCTTTAGTTTGCATGACCAGGCTTTCCCTTAGTTTTCTCTTTCCCACACTGACTGGATCAGGTTTTTTTTTTCAGTTTCCTCTACCCATTACATATTAGCTCTCCCAGTTTTACTCTCTCAATTTTTTTATTTCTTATTCTCTCTATATGATATGTGAATCCATCAAGCTGGTCACTTTCACCACCCTGTACGTGCTGATGTTCCCAAGCCTTATCTAAACCAGGATTATTTCCTTCTGAAGTTCTGACTGCATTTTGATCATCTGAATGCTCACAAGCATCATACACTCAAAATATGTCAAAAGGACCCTCATAATCTCTACCCTCCTTTACCTCAAAAAAAAAATCTAGCCCTCTATCCTTTACCTCATTGAATACCATCCATCCTGTTGCTCAAACTAGAAAGCTGGGTGTTGTCTTCTCTCAGAGTCCCCCAATCCTGACCCTGGAACTGCAGGTAGGAGTGCTCTTCTTCATACTTATACATTCTTTATTATAGCACTTTTATGATTATTACTGCTATATGAAAACACTCTAAAACTGAGTGGCATAAAGCAATCATTTTATTATGTTCACTTATTTATGGGTCAGGAATTTGGACAGAAGGCAATGGAGGTGACTTGTCTTTGCTTCATGATATGTGTGATCTCGGGAAGTTCAAAGGCTGGGGAAGACCCAGTGCCTGGGCCTGGATCATCTGAAGGCATCTTTACTCACATTGTTGTGGCTCTCTCTGCTAAGCATACTCTACAACAAACACTATGCTACTATGAATTTTTCTACATATCTGTCACTTTAGTCACATTACAATTGTTACAGAAATTTGTACTTATCACTATTTTAAAATTATGGCAGTTATTAGATCCACCACTAGATCCTGTCATTTGATGTGTTAATAAAGAAGTGCATATATAGCACAAAATTTTAAACATATTTTGATAAATGTGTATTTTAATGTGTCCTTCATAACCTTATATACTTTGTGCCTTAAATATATTGTTTTGAAAAAAATTCCTCAGTCAGTGGAGTTCAGATACAATAAAAATTTTAAAACTTCTATTTTACTTTGAATGAGTGAATAAATAATTATCAGAATTAAAATATTACTAGTATGTGGTAGATTCTAGTTATGCAGATTTTAAAAAAAGAGATCACTGTATTTGCTAAACAAATACTGTGATACTCTCTAGAGATACATTTTATCTTGTTTGTTTTAGTCCATATTTCAGTAAAGCTCAAGAACCCTGTGAGTACAATGGTAAAATAATTAAATAAGAACTAAAATAATATATTGTACTGCTTGTATTGTAACACTTCAAGGTCTAGATTCCATATGTAAAAGAAAAACAAACAAGCAAATAAATCTAGAGAAGGTCCATTTAGTCCTGCATTTCCCCAAATAAGTTCTATAGAACACCAATCTTGTGTAATATTAATAAACCATACATGAAAAGGAAAAAATGGAACGAAGAAAGGAAGGGAGGGAGGGAAGGAAGGAGGAAGGAGGAAAAATGTCAGGAGGGCATTCTCTGGTCAAATAAGAGGGGGGTAACTCTTTTTTTTAATTTTTATTTATTTATTTACTCATTCATTCATTCATTTTAGAGAGGAGAGACAGAGAGTGACAGAGAGAGAGAGAGAGAGAGAGAGAGAAGGGGGGAGGAGCAGGAAGCATCAACTCCCATATGCACCTTAACCAGGCAAGTCCGGGGATTTGAACCAGCAACCTCAGCATTCCAGGTCGATGCTTTATCCACTGTACCACCACAGGTGAGGCAAGAGGGCAGTAACTCTTGGTTAAACTAAATATAAAATTTCTTTGGACTGGACATCCATATTCATGGTGAATTGATGAGAAGAATGTGTGCAGTGTTTTCCATGCCTGCCTTCCCCTGAGTATCTCAATCTATAGAAAGACTGATCCAGTCCAGTTCCCTCATTATGCATCCACAGAAATCAAGGTCCAAAGAGGTAAATAACATGCCTGAGGCCAGCCAGCTGTTGGGGTAGCAGGGCCAGAACTAGACCCCAGCTGCTGGCTCCCAGTCAAGAGCTGTCTGTATCCACTTTCCCACTCTCCCAATTAATTAAAAGTGCAGGTGCCTGCCTAATAAAAAAGAGCAACAGTGATAAATGAGAAAATCAGTTACAAACTAATTGTTGGAATGAGTAATCTGAAATGGACAAGAGAGATGAGACAGAAGTAACTCTTAACAGTTTTGCTTAAATAAAAATTACTGACCTATTTTTGGTATCTAACTTCTCCATGAAAAACACATTCTTTTCACCTCCCTCTAGCCCTACAATCACTGAAGGACTTGTGGTGGAATAAAGTTTGGGGTGGGGACACTTGGCAAGATAGAGCTGAGTGATACAGTACAATAGAAAGCCAGAAGTGGTAACTATTTTCTATTTTTCTTATTGAGAATCAAAGATAAGTGTGGCTCCAACAGCAGACTTGAAATACCATTGTGTAAAATGTGTAGATTTAATTTTTCTTTATTCATACCTACAAGTTGGAAAGAATTCCTCCTCCTAAAATAGTTTTATGCTTTTAATATAATAAAAAAGATAAGAAGCCCAAAAGATTGTTAATTGGTCTTTGAAAACTCTGAATATCTTAATAATGCCACATCCTAAGGACAGCCTCCTGAGTCTGTCTCATTTCTCCTCCTAGTCTACCAGGATCTAACTTCTGCTATAGCCAGCAAGAACCTAAGGACTGACACTAGCTCAAGAAAATGGTGGGATGCAAAAGAAAATCAAAAACTTAGAGGCCATGAAGGAAAAGGAGAAGGAAGAAATGGGTGGTTCATAGGAGAAGGCAATTTCCAGGTCAAAGAATGGAGACAGCCAACCAATAAATGAAATGATAGAGAGGGTCAAGGGGTGTAGGGCAGAAGCTGATGGGAGATAGCATAAAAAGACAGCTTTAAGCCTTATTTTTAGTCGTGTTTCTGGGCTTGAATGGCTAACAAAATAGGCCATTGAAATTGTGCAATGCATCGTTCCTTCCTTCCAATTATGAAGCCTAGGGCTGAAATTGTAGTATCTCATGACAGAAGTGATAGGGCTGTTTTCAGATAATGCACTAATCTATTCAATCTGTACCATCCTTTGCCTCTATTGCAGCCACTTTTCTGTAGCATTTGATAGTAACAAGACATGTGATTGGACTGCAAGGTATTTGTCATGGAACACTTAGAAATTCTCCTCAGAGGTAAAACAAACTAATCTATCATGTCCCAATAGAAATATCAATTTTGAAAGTGATGTGTGAAGAGGCAGGTAGTGAGACACTTTGAGGACCAAGCTAAATTAAAAGAAAGAAAAAGAAATGGGGAAGGGAAGAAAAATCTCCTTATTAAAAAGAACACACCTCTGAATTTAATTTATCTATTTAAGTCAGAGCAGGGAAAACAGAGAGACAGACTCCCATATGCACCCTGATCGGTATCTACCAAGTTACCCCCATCTGGGACCATGCTTACAACCAAGCTATTTTTAGTGCCTGAGGCTGAGACTGCAGGGAGCCATCCTCAGCACCAGGGGCCAATGTGCTTAAATCAATCAAGCCTTGGCTGCAGGAGGAGAAAAGAGAGAGAGAGAGAAGCAAAGGGAGAGGAGAGGAGAAGCAGATAGTCACTTCTCCTGTGTGCCCTGACCAGGAATTGAACCTGGGATGTCCACACGCCAGGTGGACACTCTCTGACTGAACCAAGCGCACAGGGCCACACCTCTGAATTTGAACACCACCAAGACAGATGACTGAGGTGAGGGATTGTATATAAAGAGTAGTGCCCTTTATCCACTGCTTCACATCCCACAATTTCATTTACCTGTGGTCAAACATGGTCTAAAAATATTAAATGGAAAACTCCAGAAATAAATGATCAGTTTAAATTATTCACTGTTCTAAATATTGTTATAAAATCTCATAACTTCCTGCTCCATCCCTCTTGGGGACATTTATTGGACAAAGGGACATCCCTTTGTCCAATGAATCCAATGTCTAGTACCCACCTATTACTCACTTGATAGTTATCTTAGTCATCAGCTCCATTGTCAAGGTATCGTAGTGCTGCTAGTGTTCAAGTAACCCTTATAAGTAGCCTAACACTGTATCACAGAGCCAATGTCACTCATCTCCCTTCATCTGATCAGAAAGGCACTGTATCATCTCACATCATCACAAGAGAGGTGAACATAGTACAGTAAGATATTTTGAGAGGGGCAGAGACCATATTCACATAACTTTTATTACAGTATATTGTTATAGTTGTTCTATTTTACTAGTAGTGGTTGTTGTTACTATTTTACTGTGCCTCATTTAGAAATTAAACTTTGTGATAGGTATATATGTATCGGAAAAAAAAACCTAGTATATATAGGTTTTAGTGCTATCCTTGAATTCAGGCACCCACGGGGAATCCTGGAATTTTTCAAGGATAAGGGGTGGTGTGTGGGGGGGGGGTACTGTATTAGCAAAAAGAACGAAAATAATGTTTATGAAATTCTAACTGTTTTATAAAGTAAGCTAAAGTAGTTAAGCTACTAATTCTAACAGGAAACAACAGCCAAATCCTTAACCAGAGATAATCCAGTCTCTAAGAATTCCTCTTTTGACAAATGTTCTCCTCACCTTTTAAGCTGGGTGACTTGGAATTATCCTTCTGGAGAAACTCAGCAAGTTTTCTCATTTTGTCTTTTTACAAAGAAGACAGCTAGCTCAGAAAACTCACCCTGCACCTAGCAAGGCGGCACAGGACTCCCGCAGGGCCGGCTCTGCAGCTGCATTGGTGGGTTTCCATTTAAGTTTGTCCTTCAGAGTCCTGAGAATGACTATCCCATAATTCTCTCACCTGATTAATTTTTAACTCTGAGCATAATTACACTCTTCAGAAGGTAAATCGGTCTTATAAATCAGTCGTGGCTGACAGTTCACTGTGCTCAGTGCAATAGGTTTCGGGGTGGGGGTGGGGGGATTGCCAAAGAGCCCAGTCCTCCACCTTCACACTCTTCCCCAGCTGTCCCTTCCCAGCGCCCAGGACCCGCGCCCCCGCCCCCGACGCCGCCCTGGTGGGACAACGGGTAGAGCGGGAGGCGGACCCGGGGTTTGCGGAGGGTGCGATTTCCTTTTACAGCCAGGCGGAAAAGAGAGATGGGGACAAGGAAGGAGGCTTACAGACTTCTCTATTAAAGCTGTGCTGAACTCTAGTCTTCTGGCAAGCTGCAGCAAGCCGCCAATTTGAAGTGTGTGAGCTTTAATCTGCTTCTGGCCTGATGGGCTCGCGCGTCCGCAGGGAGCCAGAGGCATCCATTACGCCGGACCAAGGAGAGGGAGCGTCTAGGAAATATGTTAATGCGGAGCCCTCCCGGCCGCCCGCCCTGCCCTTGCCTTGTCTGACAGCCGCAGAAAGTGACATTTCAGGCGTGTGCCGCTCTTGTCAGGACCCCCCAAATTCACATCTATTCGTTGTATTACACTTTTTTTTTTTTTGAGGACTGTAATGGGCAATTCGCTTATTAAAAAACATGAGATTTTGTTTTGCTTGCTTTTTTACGTTTAAAAGAGGGTGAAAACCACAGAAAAACGCACTTCTTAACGTAACCACTAATGAAAAGACACTTTGCTTTTTAAAATTGTTACATGAAATATTAAAGGTATAAAATTTTAAATCTAGTTTCTCTTAGGTGTTTAATTACCTTATTGATCAATGTCACCCTATTAAAGTTAATTTTCCAAATAAAATTTTTAAAAGTTTTAATCTAATTTAATTCATCAGTGTAGTAAACTCAGTAATAATTTTATAAGGAGACTTTGGCTAATATTTGGACCCATTTTTAAAACTTTTTAATATATTTCAAGTATGTTAAACTGGATTTATGGATTGTATATACTATATTATTTTCTATTTAACTTCCTCAACTGTCTGATAAAAAAAGTTTTCTTGGTATTTTAGTATACTAACTCTTCTAAATTAAACTTTGTACTATGGGGAATCCCAAATTCTCTTAACTCTCCAAACTGAGTGTTGATTTAGTAAAGATATGAACCTAAGAATTACAAACTGACATGTTATTCTAAAAATCCCAGTTGTCTCAAATATCATTATACTAAAGATATGAAATATGCTCATATTTCTTAATACTAAAATGCCAATACTATGCATTTATTTTTTAAATATTTTCATATTTATTTATAAATTTATTTCAAGTAAAATTTTTCTTGTTCATTAAGAAAAAATACATCTTAGATATAATTTAGGGATTGTCTTTCTAAAAGAATGACCTTAGCTTGCTGAAGCTTCTTAAATAACCAAAGGATATCGGTCATACATTCTGTTTGGTCTGCAATCTTTATAGGAAATGAGGAGTGCTCTTAATAGTAGCCATATCAATAACTTCAAAATCTAAAGAAGATGGCCATGTAGTGTATGTCCTTTGGTTTTGAAACACACCTTTACCCAATTTGCAAGTCAGGTAAGAGTTTGTACCCACACCCAAACTGACTATAACACTCAAGTGAATACTTACATATATTTTATACTCTTATGTTATATGTGCTTTTTGCTTTAAACCTAAAGTTTAAAAAAAATAAAAAATATTTTTTTTTAAATTATGGAGAGCTTCAAACATACACAAAAAACTTAAAAAGGTACAATGACACCTTGATTTCTCCGCACACCCATCACTCATTTTTAATAATCATCAACTCCTGACTAATCCTGTTCCATTATCATACTCATCCATTCCCTCTCCTGTATGTATTATCGTGAAGAAAATCTTAAATATCAAAACTTTTTATTTCTAAATAAAAGATAAGGAGTATTTAAAAAAAAGTGATTTACTACTAGCACACCTAAAAAAATATCAAATATCCAGTGTCTGATTTTCTTATTCTTTCATAAATGTAATAAAACTTTCTGGTACATTTATTTAAATCAGGATCTGAAGGGAAAAAAATAAAATAAAAACATTCACACCTTGCAATCAGTTGATACATTTTTAAAATTCCTTTTCATGTGAAAGAACTTCCCCCACCATTTTTTTCTTGCAATTTAATATGGAAGAAATGAAGTATTTACCCTATAGTGTCCTTTCTTTTTTTTTTTTTTTTTTTTTTTTGCATTTTTCTGAAGCTGGAAACAGGGAGAGAGAGACAGTCAGACAGACTCCCGCATGCGCCCGACCGGGATCCACCCGGCACGCCCACCATGGGGCAACGCTCTGCCCACCAGGGTGCGATGCTCTGCCCATCCTGGGCGTCGCCATGTTGCGACCAGAGCCACTCTAGCGCCTGAGGCAGAGGCCACAGAGCCAACCCCAGCGCCCGGGCCATTTTTGCTCCAATGGAGCCTTGACTGCGGGAGGGGAAGAGAGAGACAGAGAGGAAGGCACGGCGGAGGGGTGGAGAAGCAAATGGGCGCTTCTCCTGTGTGTCCTGGCCGGGAATCGAACCCGGGTCCTCCGCACGCTAGGCCGACGCTCTACCGTTGAGCCAACCGGCCAGGGCTGTGTCCTTTCATTGTAGATTTTATTATTTGCATTCTTTTTGTATAGATTATATATTTTTTCTCTATTTCCTATAAATTATAGTTTTTTAGTAAGACTATAGATGATGTGATCATCCAAATGGAAGCACATAATAGCTATCTTTCTTATATCTTTGTCTCTCTCTTTTTTATATATATATATTTTTTTATTTATTCATTTTAGAGAGAGAGGGAGAGACAGAGAGACAGAGAGAGAGAGTAGAGAAAGAGAGAGAGAAGCGGGGGGAGGAGCTGGAAGCATCAACTCCCATATGTGCCTTGACCAGGCAAGCCCAGGGTTTCGAACCGGCGACCTCAGCATTGCCAGGTCGACGCTTTATCCACTGCACCACCACAGGTCAGGCAATATATTTATTTTTAATAATTAAAATGACAAAGGAGAATGCCTGCAGGAATGACTGAGTCAGTCAGGATAAAGATTAACAAACCACAACCTTGCAGTACTCTTATGAGCTTCCTGGAGCAACTAGCAACACAAGCAAGAAAAACAGGATATGTAAATAATTAAGACAAATAGTTCAAACTTTTCTCATGCCCCCTCCCCGAGACACAAGGGTCACTATGCTTATGACAAAGGAATCACACACCCTGCCCTGTGCATGAACACTGTAAAGAATATAAGAAACAAGAAAACTAACTTCGAGGAGCTTGTGCCTTGATGCTTACTAGGCTACATTGCTCCACTGGCTAATAAATCCTCTTCCTCCAGCACATTGTCTGAGTATTTTTTTGTCCTCTGGGAGTCACTTCCTTTGTTCCTGCAACAAAGAGACATTGATAAGGTTTAAGTTCTAAGATCTATTCATCTTTCTGCAAAAGAAATATCCTTTTCTCTACTACTTTGTTGCCTAATAGTACACTTAACCTTGATTTTGTTGCCATATTTACCAGTTTTCAAAATACTGAGTCAGAACAGTAGGATCCTCCAATAATAATTCATTAATTTTGTTTTTATTATTATAAATGAAGAGATTTAAAAATGAAGGAGATAGCCAGTCTGTTTTCAGATGTCTTGCTCTCCTCTGAGAAAACGTCGTCTCCCTGCTCATGTACCCCACCAGTCCATGCCTCAGGAGTCCTGATTTTAAAAGAGAGGTAACAGAAAGCCATTGAGGGTAAAGACCCTTAGGAAATTTTAACTGACCTTTTGTGTGTGTTTGTGTGTGTGTGCTCTAGAAAATAAAAACTATTGCTTTTATCTGATTGCTGTGTGTGGATAAAAATAAAAATTTCATTAATGATTTTTATATGTTAAATTCTGTTCAAAATTTGTACTTTAATTGTACTAACACATGTTAATTAATTTAATCACTGTATTGATAATATTACTATACCTATTGTGGAGATGAAGACACTGAGGTACAACATAATTAAGTGATGTGACCACCATTATCTAATAAATAAATAGAAAAGATGAGAGTTAGATTCAGAGTCTGAGCCTTAACATGTTTTTGCTTATGAATCTCACTCAATGTAGGAATTACAAAAGTTAAATAACTCATCTCTGAATTTTTGAACAGTAAGGAACTCTATCCCCCCCCTACACACACACACACACACACACACACACACACACACACACACACTCTGCATGGTATTGAGAAAACAAGAAAAGGAAGTCATACAATCCAAGCACTAGAGCAATCAAAGAAAATTATTTCTGGCAAAAGGAAAAGATGATTTATTTAAAAGTAAAACCTGGAGCTTTCACTTTAGAATGTACAGTGCTAAAGTTTTAAGATCATTCTGAATTTAAAGACAGTTGTAAACCAGCACTGTAGAGTAGAAAGCTTACTTGGAGTCAGATACATATTAATAGAAATCCAGCCTTCACCACTTACTAGCAGTATGTCGATTTTCTAACATCCTGGAAGCTTGGTTTCTGTCCCTATAAAATGAAATGACTAACACCAGTTTCTCCATTCAATTACTAAATTGCTACTAGCTACCATATATATATTCAGTAAATGGTAGTTTCTGATCCCTTAACTTACTGAGAATTTTAAAATCCTTTCCATTTCATGTGTTTATTAGTTAACTTTTTTTTTAATTCAGTGGAAAATTAAATAAACTTGTATTAGTCTCTGAATGTAAGTTTTGCTTCTTGAAAATAAAATAATGAATTTTGTCATCTACACCTGGGCCAATTCCTTTCATTTCTACTGAGTTCTCTTGGAAACAGGTAGAGAAAAATATAAGGCACCAGCTTTCATTAGCTAATACTTTGTAACATGGTATGACTGTAGAGAGTGTTGAGCAATGGAGGAAAACTGGTTATAGAGAGCGGACAAGTTGAAAGCAGAGAGAAGAAGCTTTATTTCTGATTCCTCTATCCAAGGAAGGGAATGGCACGAGACACTCCCATACCACCTCAAGACAGAAAGGGATGGAAGACATATTGACATAGTCAATAACAGAGGTATCAAATTCATTGGCCGATTATGTACCTACGCAATTGATGTTTCTTAAATAACACACCCACACACACACCACATGCACATGTATACACAGAGAGTACTCATTTCAGCGTCCCATCAACAATGTCCTGGTTGGTGTTAAAATATTGACTCTATGTTCCCTGTGCCAGTCCCTTGTTCATTTCCTATACCAGCACATTCGCAATTCCTTAATGCCACTTTTAAATCAAGTTTCCAGGCATGTCAGCACCAGGTATGAAAAAGCAGATGAGGTCAGGTTGGCTTCTGTACGTGTTCAAGAAGATCTGGTGGGATTTTGTTCAAAACTTAGGTGCAAAAGAAAAATGGTACATCTCCTTTGCTTATTAAAGAAAATCAAAATGTATGTGATTATGCGACTAGTTGCTCAAGTTGCTCAAGTGTAATAAGCCCTGTTCTTGCCAGAGAGCTTAAGAAAGGCTTCTATTCAAAAGTGAAGAATTTTTACTGAGATTCCAGTTGTCCAAATCTTGTGTAAATTTAAGTGAAGGAGATTCTACTAAGTCTAGATGTGACTTAGGGAACTTGCCACTATTCATCCAGTTAACAAGTAATTATGAAGCACATACTAGGGCAGGGGTCGGGAAGCTTTTTGGCTGAGAGAGCCATGAACACCACATATTTTAAAATGTAATTCCATGAGAGCCATACAACGAACCGTGTACGTTATGCATTATCCAATAAAAATTTGATGTTATCCCGGAGAACAGCTGTGATTGGCTCCAGCTGCCTACAACCATGAACATGAGCTGTAGGTAATAAATGGATTGTAATACATGAGAATGTTTTATATTTTTAATATTATTTTTTTATTAAATATTTGTCTGTGAGCCAGATGCAGCCATCAAAAGAGCCACATCTGGCTTGAGAGCCATAGGTTCCGGACCCCTGGCCTAGGGTACCAGGCACTGTACTAAAGACAGAGTATTGAATAAACAGACAAAATTCCTACTCCCCTGGAACTTATTTGTCCTTATTTTCTATGTCCCTCTGTTCCCAATAGAAATTAAGTAAAGAATAATCAATGCTAAGGAGAAGTAACGAACAGGGAAAGTGATATGGAGTCAGAGTGAAGGGTTGACATTTTTGAAAGAAAGGCCAGGGAAGACCAGACCGAAGAAGCCAGAGATCAGCCAGGTGACTAGGAGAAGAGCAGACGCACAGAAGAGACAGGAAGTGTGAAGGCCATGAGGTGGGAGCAAGCTAGCTGATAAAAGTCGGGGCAAAATGACAGAAAGGAGAAAGTGACAGAGGTGAAGTCAGAGTTAAACGGGACCAGATAAGAGAAGACCCTGCAGACTCTAAAAAAGGGCTCCCAAAGGCTACAGTATCAAAGTGGGACACAGGTCCCTGTCACCCAACACACCCTCTGCCCACCGATCTGCATAAAGCTCACCTTTCTCAGGGGGTCAGCCCTCTACTTTAAGAATCCCAGTCTTTGTCCCCACAGGACAAGAGAGGGCTCAATTTCAGGCAGTCAACCTAGAGTGCAAACAAAAGCCTCAGAGCAATATAACAGACTCCTCTGTTTTCTGCCTGAAGGGAAAGAATCTTCAAAATGGCCTGATGCTAGAGGGACCAGAACTCAGACCTTCTTGGCTCCACCTTCTAATCCTGAAAGGAAAGGAAGGGGATGGGAGCACTAGTTTCCTGTGGGAGTGAGAACACTGATAACAGCATCTCAGCAAATTATTCCATGGTCCTGGGGATACAGCCAGCTGTAAAGACAGCACCTGCCATAATCAGTAATTACTGGTTTACTCTCTATTTTTCCTTCTTAAACTGTAAACTTCAAGAGGAAAAGACTGAGTTTTATTTAATTTTCCATTGGTAGCTCCTGTGACATAACTTGTCACAAGGTAAGTGTTCACTAAATGATTGTTGAATAAGTGATACCTGTGAATTGCAGGGATAGTATTCATGTGTCTATAATTGGTTGCTCATTAAAGCTAAAAAAAAAAATGAAGAGACATTCTGATATGATACAGCCCATATTGAATGGATGACTCAAAAATATCATAGGGATACTGAGTCAGAAGCTATTGGTTGTCCATATTATCCATTCTCCTCATTTAAAGTTTTATCATTTTTATCTGGGCTTAGATGCACCCAGAAAAAAATGACCACTTTTCCCATTATCCTTTGCATCTTGGTATGTTCATGTGATCTAGTTCTGGCCATGGGATATTTTGGATGGATGGGGAAATGATCTGTGCTTTTCAAAGCATAGAGAGTGATTGTATGCCCCTTTACACTAGCTGCAATGAGGATGTGATTCTAAATCATCCCAGACCATGCTGACTAAGCAATACTCTATGTTGACGAAGCAAAGAGAGAGTAGAGTATGTTCTTGATACTATCAAGTCTCTAAACCAGCACTGGACTGCATATGCTTGCACTTGGGAAATCACTGACATTGTGGGTCTTTATTACAGCAGACAAACCCCTCTTCTAACTAACGTTGTTGGTTTTCCTATTTTATTGGGACTGACTCCTTAAGGCACCAGTATAGAGAGCCTTATGACTCTAAGTTGAGAATAAACATAGATAATGCTTAAAATAACTTAAAAACTATCTAAATGAATAATTATTTAGAAAAAATAATGATAGTTTCATCCTTAATTTGTCACAAAATAACTACAAAAATGTATTTCTTGTGGAAGTCCCGGATTTGATTCCTGCTTAAGGCACACAGGAGAAGCGCCCATCTGCTTCTCCACCCTTCCCCCTCTCCTTCTTCTCTGTCTCTCTCTTCCCCTCCTGCAGCCAAGGCTCCATTAGAGCAAAGTTGGCCCGGGCACTGAGGATGGCTCCATGGCCTCAGCTTCAGGCGCTAGAATGGCTCCGGCCGCATTCGAGCAATGCCCCAGAAGGGCAAAGCATCACCCTCTGGTGGGCATGCTGGGTGGATCCCGGTTGGGTACCTGCGAGAGTCTGTCTGACTGCCTCCCTGCTTCTAACTTTGGAGGAAAAAAAAGTACTTTTGCATCCTGTCTCAATATGCAATTAAAATTTAATGCCATTCACAAATTCTGCATTTCTTTCTTCACTTTGTAAAAATTATAGAATGTGCACAAAAATGTCCATTTTCTCCACTCTGCCTCCTGTTTATCTGTACTAATCAGACTTGGAGGTCTATGTTAACACAGCAAATACAGAATCAATCAATATATGTTAAACCCAAACCAATAAAGAAAAAAACAGGTAACCCTGAGTCCTATAGATCCACAATCCAAATATTTTTTTGATTTATCCTCAGCCCTGTTACCCCATTGCCACTGCCTCTTAGTTCCCTGAAAATAAATTCACTACCTCTTTTCCAGCTCCTTTAATTAAGCCATTGGAAATCAGAGTGCTTATTATAAAGTAGAAACATGACTATGTTCCTTGGCTGCTCAAGGATGCTTTAAAATCCCTTATATTTTTGAGATATGGTTACAAATTCAGAAATAGAATACTTTTTGTGATCTAGCCCCTGCCTTCTCTGCAGCCTATCTCCCCTCATGGTCCCCTCACTTCCTTTTCCACTGAACTGCTCATTCCACATATTCGGCACATTATTTCCTGTGTTTATGTATTTATGCTCTTTTTGTTGACTTTAAAAGCTTTTTTTTTCAATGTGTCTTATGGTAATTTCCTTCTCTTTAATATTTTGTCTGATTTTCCCCTAAGAATTGTTCGTCTCAGGGCAGGCTGCCCCAAAATGTCCCACAATGGCATATTGATTACTTTGAATTAAAGTTGATAAGCAGCCAGTGCCAGACAGGCACATTGACCCTCCTTTGTCTCCTTGAATGCAGGAAATAAATCTTCCCTGAGAAAGGTGCCTTCCTTGCTCTGAGAGGGCTGAGAGACACACCCTTAGCACTAGTGTCAAGGAATCCAGGACCAAAGCTTACATAATCTTGTTATTCCTTTATGAATTTTCTACCCAAGTCCAAACTTTGTTTAAATTCCTCACTAATGAACATCCAAATTTAAGTGTCCTGTTCATTCTTCACAAATTTATTTATTTTGTGTATAAAATATAAAAAGCTGTCTCGTTAGATCATTTATCTGAGCATTACATTATGATTTTGAGTATCATCTAAGATCTCCGGTGTGCATGTATTAAAATATTGTTTTATCTCTTTTTAATCTGGTTTTCTGTCTACTTTATTACTAACCCAGCCACAAGAACACAAGAAGGGTAATAGTAGGAAATCTCCCCTCTCTAGACAGAATCATTTTTCCACTATGTTTCTGGAGCGTCCTCTAATACATCTATAATGGGAGTCAGAACTATATTGTTTGGGTATCTGTTCCTCTTTAATAAATCTTTACAGGTTCTTGAAGGTAAGTGGCATGGATCTATATTTTTTCATCTCTGGTGTCTAGCACCATATCTACTATAAAGTAGCTACTCAGTAAATATTAGATAAATAAATGAGACCTGATTCTGTAACTCCCTCCCCATGTCAAAAAAAATCTCCCTTTTTTCAAATTGGTATTTTTGGCTTGAAATATGTAGAATAGCGACTGAACTCTCCCTTTTTATTTGACTCTGTAAGTCAAACTAGGGCAGTTCCAGCAAGGACAGAAGGCATCTACAGAGGACCCCTGCTAACACTGATCACTTAACCAATTCAGAAGGGTATCTGCTTCAAAATAGAGACACTGCCTTTACTATTACAGAAATCCAAATCAGAATAGGAGGATTTATGCAAGCTCAGAATTCTTACTTATGTCTGTTAATAACAGGGCAGAGGAATACAGGCAACATTGTCATAGTTATGCAAAATAACTATTTTAATTGGCAAAATTAAACTTCTGATAGCCAAAGCTGTATCAAGGTGGTTGAACCCATTTTGGAGCTGAAGTGGCTTGGATAACAAAATTCACATCTGATGTATTTTAAGGTCTTCTGTTACCATATGTGCTCCACTCATAGTGACAGATGGGTATTGATATTTTTTTCTCAACTGCACAAAAGCTAGCTGAAGCATATGCAAAACTCTTAATGGCATTAAAGTTTTGCCAATTAGAAACATGTTCAAGCATTTGATACAGTACTTTGATAACATGTTTCACAAGTTTCTTGCTAAATTTTAAATCATGGTTTTTATTATATTGTTTGTCAAGCTAGTGTGAATAAAACAATTATCAAATGGGTCATATTTTTAGCCTTTTTATCATGTTGGCACCTGTCAAAATTAATGATGAAAAAGCAATGAAATCATTAAACAGTAATAGGAAAAATAAAATAGTAAGTTACAAGTAGTATTTATGAAAAGAGAACAGCTTCCATGTTGTCCCATACATTACTGAAGATAAACAGGGCTGGCAGGGTGAGCAGCAGTAGGTCATTAGAATAATAGTCCCCTTAACTGATTAACCAAAGTTACTTATTTCTTTTAACTAATCATAAAACTTAGATTATGAAATAATTAAGAAATAATTCTTATTTTGTGGGATGATTTTAAGAGAATGTAGCTTTCTGCATAGTCTAAGCCAAGTTTGTGGCTTTGTATATCTCTTTGTTTTATATCACTATTGTAAGGGACTTTTAATTTGTTTCCTGCTCCCTGGGCTGGACTGTGAACCTGGTTCTCTCTGGGAATGTTTGAGTAAGATCTGAGAAAGGCATTTTACCTTTTGATCATCTTGTTTCTCCATTATCTATGCACATGAATATAAATGAGTCACTGGACTTTCTCATAAAGATGGTGAAAATTTTCAAATAGGTTCACTTGCATATTTCAATATGTCTGCAGGTTTTCTCATTAACTGATCTCATAAACTACCTTTGCCAAGTTGCTACCTCTTTTGCAGTAACCTCAATAAGATATTAAAGGGGGGGATGAAAAAAGAGAGGAGAAACAAATTAATGAGAAAGTTCAAAAATAAGATTATTTTTAAATCCCTTCAGAACCAACCAGGCAAGTTGAGGACATGATTTTTTGAGTTAATTCATGTGAGCAAACATGATACTCAGAGAGATGGAGACCGTTGCCTAAAGCCTGAGGCAGCTGACAGATCTGGATCAGAACTCCCATCTTCCGATTCCTGCAGGGCAATAGTGCATTTTCCAGTATACTACAGAACATTTCGTTGCCTGACAGAAACTGCTGTTCTGCCTTCCAAATGGAACAATAATTTTCTAGATCTATATTCAATGTCTACCTGCACCACAGGAAAGAATAATCCTGATAGTAGGAGCCAAAGAGCCATATAAGATCAACAATGACAACTAACAAAAAAAACATGTATGTCTCAGTTTAGAAAAAGATTGACCTTTTTGATTGGAACATTACCTTATTCATTGGGAGGATTTGCTAATGCTTAACATTTCTTATGGGTAGTCAAGTGAATACCCTCCAATATTCCTGGGTTGTTGTTTTTTTTTATTAATTTTAATGGGTTGACATTGATCAGTCAGGGTACATAGGTTTAGAGAAAACATCCCAGGTTATTTTGACATTTGATTATGTTGCATACTCATTACCCAAAGTCAAATTGTCTTCTGTCACCTTCTATCTGGTTTTCTTTGTGCCCCTCCCCTCCCCCACCCCCTCTCTTTCTTTCCTCCCCCCTCCCCCTATAACCACCACACTCTTGTCCCTGTTTACAGCCATGATTAGACACGAACAGATGAACAGTGGTAATAGTCTTAAAGGATAATAAACTGAAAAGGGAGAAAAGTTAACTGTTCTTCGGCCTCAGCTCCAGTTTTGCAGGCAACAGAGTGGCTCCACAATGTGCGTCACCTCATCAGTAGGCTAGAGATTTTACAGAAACAAACAGAAATTTTCAGTCTATTCTAACCATGGAAATGTGGCCAAAATCTGAAAGCCTGAACTCTGCAGGAATGAGAGAACAGTTGGCTCCTGCTTCTGAAATAGGCTCTGGCAGTGGTGTTGCATGTAGCTAGGTCGCATTTTGCAAAATAGAAGCCATTATCTTTAGCATATCAACCAGACAAAATTAAATTGCAATTACATGGAGGCATCCAAAAGCAAGCTATTTTGTCTTCAGTTCAATTCAAAGAAGTGTAATCGAGATTACCAATTTGAAAAGAAGTTTAGACAAGCAATAAACGTGGCTAGAAGAAACATGGAATTAGAAATTTTAAAACCACCAGTCTGAATTTTAATGACTGGTAAATAATATTTTAGAAACCCAAGTAATGTACTATAGTATATTTTTTCAGCTTTAGATTTTGGGAAAAGGATGTAAATTTTCTTACATTTTACTGATTTATTCACCAAATTATTTCATTAATAAACTTTCATTTGCTTTTTAAAGAGTAAATCAAAATGTACTCATAATTTTGAAATGTTGTGAGGAGCTCATATGCTGTTAGAAAACTGCTTATCCAAAAAAATAGATGTATGCCATTTTACCCTGAATATGAGAATCAGGACTCTGCTGAGGGAGAAAAATATTTTTAGAATAGATAAAAATCAAATCAGCTGCTATGGAGACTTTGAGAGTCAAACTTGTAGCTATTTAAGATGTCTGAGAAGAGAAGGTAAAGAAAAGGGCATTTTCCAATAATCACATCCTTCTTGGGAGGGACTTCAGCGGTTTTCTGTTATACAACCACTTGATTAGATTCTTTTTTTTTTTAATTCAGTGAGAGGAGGGGAGGCAGAAACAGACTCCTGCATGCATCCTGACAGGGATCCACCTGGCAAGCCCACTAGGGGGTGATGCTCTGCCCATGTGGGGCATTGCTCTGTTGCTTAGCATCTGATCTCTTCTTAGAACCTGAGGCGGAACCATTCTCAGTGTCAGGGGCCAACTTGCTCCACTCAAGTCATGGCTGCAGGAAGGGAAGAGAGAGAGAGAGGGTGAGAGAGAGAGAAGTGAGAGGGGGAAGGATGAAGAAGTAGACGGGCACTTCTCCTGTGTGCCCTTACTGAGAATCGAACCCAGGACATCCACATGCCAGGCCAATGCTCTACCACTGAACCAACTGGCCAGAAACCACTTGAATAGATTCTGTCAAGTGAGCAGTTAACTTCACAAACCTTAGTCTAAAATTTTGACATACCAGATTTGAAAGTGAACCGAAATAAGTTTAAAATATTTCACTTTTATCAGCGATCTCTGATGACCTAATTGCCCTGGCCAACCTAAAAAGGGGATTAGCAATTCCCTTCAGAAAACACTTTGTTCTCCTTTCAGCTTTAAAGATGAGCACTGCGGTTCCTTCTCAAGGTGCTTTGCCACAAAGGAATGTAGTGGCAAAGGCATTTTGATGAACTTTCTCTCCAGAGTCTAGTTTAGTATGTGCAACTTATACACACATACATATACTATTTAGGAGAGAGCCAGAAATTAAATATTTAATTTTTTAAAATTCCTAAAAAAATTTAAATGAGGTACCAAAACAGAACTTTATTTTTTTTTTTAAGATTTTATTTTTTTCATTTTAGAGAGGGGAGAGAGAGAGAAGGAGGGAGGAGCAGGAAGCATCAACTCCCATATGTGCCTTGACCAAGCAAGTCTGGGGTTTCGAACCAGCAACCTCAGTATTCCAGGTTGATACTTTATCCACTGTGCTACCACAGGTCAGGCCAAAAAAGAATTTTAATACCATGTTATTTACTTTATGGCTGATGTTCACTTTATAGCCACAATAAGTTGGTATATAACCATTTCCTTACATATATTTATTTTGGTGTAAATATCACAAATAAGGTAATGGGCAGAATACATTCACCGAACAACGTGCTGAAAACTTTCTGCCTAGCTCAGCTACCATTCAATCTCTGTCCATAGCACTGAGAAGCCTTTTAAATTTAATTGTACAAATGAGGAATTTGGATATATTATTACCTTTAAAACACTTCAAATCCAATGATCAATGCCTCCCTTTTAGTCATGTGAGTCACACATAGATATATACTTAGTACCACCTTGATAGAGTAAGGTACTCTTTTCCTTATATAAATAATTCCAACCTCCCTTTGAGAGACCTTTCATAATCCAAGTTTTCATCTCTACAACAATTTGTTCCTCAATCGCATTTGCCCTTCATAGTAAATTCAAGTCACTGAATACAGCTAGGAGATCCTTCATTTATCACCTCTACCAGGCCAATCTGAGAGTGTGACAATCTATAATGGCCCTTGCAAATAAATAGAAAGCTAACATTTGGAAGAGATAAGGCAGCTGCCAAAACTGGCTGATGTCCAAGACAGTAAGCAGTTTAGCCAGTAGGAAAAACCTGGGCTCGAGAGCATCCTCTAGTTACAAAATTTTCTCTAGGTACCAGAAAGGAAAAATAACATGGGGTATGTGTGTCAGTTCACCCTGAATATCAAAGTGCTGCTGAAATAAACCAATTAGGGGACTATAAGCAGCTGGCTTATTTTATTTGTTTGTTTGTTTGTTTGTTTATTTTATATTATTTATAAGGCCATCAAATAGCTTAACTAACAAATGCACCAACTCAGTCTCTGGCCTGGATTTGTGTTACAGTTGGACTTGACAAATATTGTCCAGATGTTGGCTAAATTGTGTCTGCTTTCAACAGAAGGTCAATAAACTGAGAAAACTGGCTTTGTGTTTCATACAAATTTATTGATCTGAGTACTAGAAATGAAATTAAACCAGAGTAGGGATAACCTAGACTTGAGCTATGGAAAAAGAGCCAAGCATTTTCCTCCTTCTTTCTCCAAGAATAACTATAATTTCTCCCCAAATTAATTGACACTTTAGAGAGAGCCAATGGTTGTTAACAGAGAAGAGGAACAAAGTAATGTTCAGAATGAAGGATAAGAAACTAAAAAAAGTAGTATAGCTACACTACCCACAAAGCAACTATGCTGCTCCTTTCTCTATTCTTTTGCACATCTACACCCTTCTAAATTGTAGGACTATCATAATTTAAGGAATGAGCTGTCCAAACATCTGTGCTTACTTTTTCTTAACCTCTATTGCAAAATCCAATGTTTTTCTCTCTTAAGATCCCAATGTTTACAATCCTAAAACTAAGACAGTGAGCTGGAGAGATTAATGTCACAAGACATCTCTGGCTGTCATGTGATCATCTTTAAAACTATCTTAATTCTTTTAGATTAACAAAATGTTATTTAACATATACCATTTTACTAGGCTGAATGGTATTTTATAAAGAGAAATGTACCATTGATGGCATAAGTAGGATGCTGAGAACATTTGATTTGGTTGGACTTTGATTTTTTTTAAATTTTAAAAAATATATATAATTGAAGTATATTCAAATTGTTTAGCGATAATCCCATTTTATGGTGGTTTTCTTAATATGAAATACATACATTTAAGTGTGTCAATCTTGACAAGATGTATGTTGGGTAAAAAAAGTATTATTTTATGTTTGATTTATTTGCAGATCTCTCTACTACAGATTATTCAGAACAGAGATTAGGAACAGAAAATCATGAGTTAAACCTTTTAGCTCAAGCAAGAATCATAAAATATGAGATTTTATTCATAAGAAAGTCTTGAAACCAAGAGATTGCATTCATTTAAAATTGCCTGTAACACATGACATTCAATTACAAACAGAAAACAACATACATTGATAGTAATGAAAAATGGCTATTCAAAGAAGAGACCACAGGAAAAAGAAGAAATAAAACTTCTTTGGCATTATTTAGAGTGGAAGTAAAGAAACCTAAGAGCTTTTCTAGTTTCTGAAGACCTTGTTGAATTATGATTATCATATTTTTAGCACATTTTGACAATGTTAAAGATGAAGAAAATATTTAGTATTATCTGTGAGACAAAAGAAAAAGTAACATATTTTATAAAATTTTCATCAACAAAACTGCTAAAATATATGCTGATGCTTAAATGGATGGAAAGAGATAATATAAATGGATATGAAAGAAGAAGAAATAAAAAGGGTAATCAATCATGGGGTGCCTGATTAGATTAGTAAATCCACGAATGCCAATATCCAGTATTTCTTCACTTCTTTCTCATGGAGAGAAAATCTCGATGAGGAATTATTTTTTTTTTGGAGTATAATATGTCTATATAGAAGGCTGTCATTTAATCTATAGATGAGGATCTAAAAAAGGAAGATGGGCAAAAAATGCAGCTTTATTCTACTGGAGACAAATCACTGTTCCTTCCACAATAAAAAGGATTCCTGGTTGGGAGTATGAGAGGAAGCTGAAATTAAAGTAGAGATAAGACGCTGCAGGCTAGCTATGACATAAAACAATCAGAAACCCCTTTGATAAAATTTTAGGTGAAAATGTAATTGGGCAGGTATAGATCTATAAGCAAATTTCCTTATACTTTTACATGTCTTTATAATCTGTTTCAACTCAGATGCATATATCCCTGCAACAGAAATTGTTGGTGACTAACTCAAGCATTCTGTATTCCTTTTTTGTTACTAGAAACAACTTCCCTATATGGTGAGAGAAGGAGACACTTCTCCCAGTTTTTCTGGGGCTAAGCCAATAATGTCTTCAAAGTGTTTTTTTTTATTAGTCCTAATAAGGCTTTTCCACTATAAGTAAATAATTAATGAAAAATAAAAACCACCCAACAAGCTAAGAATTTCTTAAAGTACATCAATACAAGAAACTGCATTCTCAGAGGATGGTATGTGCACTTTGTTCTTATTGTGAAATAAGCAGATGATAGACTCCTTGAGCGTAAGACTGTGCCTGTCTTGGTCAATGTCACCCAACAGGCACTCAGTAATGGTTAACTGAAAAGGTGATGATCCAATGACATTTTTGCATAAGAAGCCTGGGGCTTTTCATCCACTTTGCAAAGTTATCTGAAACCTCCTGGAAAATATTTCTTTTCCCTTGAGAAGGAGATATCAGTAATAATCATCTCCTTTTTATATCTCTGGACAATACTGTGTTTGACATCAAACCCTGCTGCTTCTATCAAGCTATTGCCTGAAGATAATAAAGGAGAGTAAACATCCCACTTTGGAGCCCTCTACCTATGTCAGTTTCCCTATGTCAGTAATACATTTCATTACTGTTCTGGCCAAGTTGAATTAAGCCATATTTGTTATTTGCAGCTTTAGGCATTCTAACTTCCAAAATACCACTTCCTCTTAACTAAGCATGACCAACTTTGGGTATGTTAGATGACATCTAAGTCAAGCAACTTATCCTTACAATTTGGAGATAATATTCCAATATTTCTTAAACTATATATTAAATTCAAGAAAGCATAATCAGCTAGCAAAGTATCAATACCCTGAGCTGTCAGGTTTACCTTTTACCATTTTCTACACATATGATTTACCAAGACTGTTCAGGGAGCTTTCAATTTTTTATCATGCAGGAATTATCAGCATTAGCATCATTATTATAATAGACCTGTATCATGTATATTATTAGTAAGATGTGGTTGGGTGGTCAAGTTCCCCATAGTTAGTGTGTCACAGACTGCATTATAGAGTTGACATCTTTCTAGCTAATAAAATAATGGTATGCCTCTGCCCTGCCAAGTTAAGGCAAACTTTAGGATTGATAGATACAAGCAAAATTTGTTTAAAAAAATCAATAACCCTATCACAAGTGCCATGATTTTTATTAATTTGGAACAGAAGAAAATTACTTCTAGAAAAGAATCAGAATTAGGGTCAACACCTTGGTAACTATACTGTAATCCACAGCTATACCTGGATACCATCAACATACCAACAACCCTTCTGTACTAGCCAAAATAAAATAAATCATAAAGTGATAGAAATCACCATGTGCAATTGTTTTAATGGCCCTAATACTCCACCCCACAAGTCCTCTGACACATCTCATTTCTCTCAAATATTCTCATTTTAATTGTCAGAATCTCTGTTAGTTGAGATTTAAACTTTTACTTCCTAGCAGCTAAGAAGTAAATTGTTGTTGCAATTTGATATCTTCCAAGTCCATTTTCTAAGCTTGTCTTTAAGTAACTTCAGCATGTCGTCTGAAGAAAAAAGTCTTGTGTCAAGGTTCCATAATGACTCTATTTCTGAATGTACATAAAGCTAAGCATTCTACAAGTAGGGTTTATTCACTTGCTGCCCCTCCCTCACCTACCACCATTATCACCTCCACAATTTGCCTAATAAGCAAATTTGCCTTTGATTATCATGAGTTAATATCTTCTAATTTTGGAATATGTAAGGGAGTTTCATTGGTCATATAAACTTGATCAATACCCACATTCTCTATGCCAGTGGTTTTCAACCACTGGTCCACAGACCAGTGCCAGTCCATCAGAAATTTTGTGCCAGTCAGCAAAAGTTAACCACACTGATATTGTATGAAGATTGTATGAAAACTGCTTTATACAAGTCTATAGTACCTATCTCTACTATAGGCAAAGAAAAAATGTGTTGTGAGAAATGGAAACACAGTTTATAACTAGCTCCAATTAAAATGTAGTCAATGTGTATGGATATAGGCATTGGAGGAAAGAAAGTTATTGGAGTTATAGATACAAGATTTCTCATGGAATGCAGGAAATTCTGAGTATTCAGATTTTAGGTAGTGAGCATCAAGGAAGTCTAGTGTGGACCTCAGCAGTAAGAATTCATAGATTTTTACTTCTTGTGCTTTACTATTAATTTATCTCTGGTGCTTCACATATGTTGACTAATTTCATTTGCAACCAAATAAACAGTTCTTGATGTCCTGTTCCAAATTTCTTGAAATATGGTTCAAGTTTTTGGGGTTTTTTTATTTTTATTTTTTTCTTGTTTTGTGTTTTTACCCTCAGAGGGATGGACAACATATAGATGAACCACTTCAGGTCATGTGTTTATACATGATTTAATCAGCAGGATGTGGGTTAGAGACAGAAACCCTTCATAGAGCTCTGTGTAGGTGCATTCATAGTAGACACTGTTACCTGCCTCCTCAAAAAGCATTTCCTTCTTTTCCCTGCTAACAGAGCCAATGTGCCCAAGACAGTGTGTCTTGATTGAACTAAATCAATAACAACATACTTTGCCACTAGCTGGTTTGGGCATGTGACCCAGTTCTGCCTCATAAGATGTAAGGAAAGTCTGCTGAATGGATTTGGGGAATATTTGCTTTTATGATACAGATTGATCCTAAAAAAGAATTATCTCTTTGTTCTTTCAGTAGATGTTGCCCAGAATTGCAAGGTCTATGGTCACAAAAAGTCAAATCTGAGGATTAAAATGATGCTCTGATTATGTTGGAGAAAGCTTGATCTTTGATGACTATGATGATTTACTGATTTACTGATCTTACAAGATCTCTTCATGTTACATAAGATAATAGTTCTTCTATTAGGATATTTTAAATTGAATGTTCTATTATTTGTAATTGAAAGAGCCTGTTATAGCAAAATTTCTTTTTTCTGAGGGAATGAGTAGGAATAGTACCCTAAGATATGTATAATATAAAAAGATAAAGCGTAGTGCTTAGTGTATGTATACCTAATTCCCACTATTTCTATTCATGCTTGCCAACATCTTAGATTCTTTAATAGGAGCTTTTGAATAATTAAACCATTGATTAAGGTGGCAACCTTGTAGAAACAATGAAATATAATTTTTCATGTCTTCTAAAATTTAATCCTTAGCCCTAACCTTCATTTTTACCTTGTTTCCTTCAGAACTATAAGTAAAATATAAGTACTGAATTGGAGATCCTTTAAAATATGAACATATTAAATACAGGGTACTAACAAACTCTGCCCTGGCTTTTCTTACTTTCTCAAGTGGCCTTTGGAGTCACCTATTTTCTGTGTCCAGATTCTAGATGCCAATGAGAAGCAGAATCATTTTTTTTAATTCTTATAAAAATACAACAAGGTTATCATCTTCTTTTCTAAATAGCCACCTTTAAGATAATATCTCAATATTTATATTGGGGTTATAGTAAGTTTAAATTGTAAATATAATTTTAAATGTGAAAATAAGGAAACACTGATTATTTCTCTTATCTTAAAATGAAGAAAATGGCAGTGAAAAAAAAATTTAGTGAGTTACCTAAAGTCATACAAGTTAATGAGATTTCTAGAATCTCTATCTTTTAATGTTTTGGTGAACTTTTTCTTAACTCACTATCTAGTCATAAGTAATTGCAGATGAGTCTTATAATTTTTATTATTTAATTCCTTATCAGGATTAAGAGGATTAGAAATATATTTTGAGTCTCTAATTTTTATTTTTGTCCATTCTCCTTCTTACCTCTCTACTTCTACCTACTGCTATTGGACACTAGAGATACTCCTTATTTTTAACTTACAAAAATTTATCTGTGAAAAACAATTTTTTCAACCAAATATATTCTCTATTGAGATGGACATCATCTATTCACTTAGAAATAGGTATATATATGGAATAGATGAGTAAAAACAAGTGTTCTGAGGTAAAGTCTACTTTTATCATTTAACTACATTTTTGTTAATATGGATAGTCCCACTACTCATTATAAATAAATAGAAAAACTGGTTAAAAACAATATGAAAAAACTTTATTTTTCTATATAACCAAAGAAACACAAATAAATAAGTATAACTCAAAGAAGAGTTATAATTGAATCCCCTGTATATAAAACAAAATATTGAAAAGTTACTGTACCTTTAAAAAGGAGAATTAGAAAAGTCTCACCTAGTAGACTGAATGCTTCAGGTAAGCTTGCAAATTGCTTAGAACTATAAGTAGGGGAAATATCACTTATCACTATTTAAAACGGCAGACCAGCAGTGCATATAAATATGAGATTCCCAATTTATTATATAAGCTTGATTGGGTTTGACAGAGGCTGCCATGTATCTATTACATATTCATATTCCCTTTCTTCCTTACTAAGAGAATGCTTATGTTATGGGGTTGAGAATGTGCACTATCTGGGAGTGGGAGTTATCCTGTAGTTAAGTGTGGTTACTTGAAAAATTCTGGTAAGTTATTTACCATCAGATATTTTGGGAGGCTCCTTAAATAGCAAGTAAGTATACCTTTCTTCTCCCACTTTCTGCAGATTCCTCTCCTGAAGAGAGATGCAATAGTTTGATCTCTAATGACCAGAGAATATAAGCTGTGTATTAAATGTGGAGAAGTAGAGGGAAAATGAATCTGAATCGCTAAGGATTCCATCAAAATGTACAGCCATCACAGCAAGCCTATTTGCAAACTAATTTTATCCAAGGAAGTTAACCTTTATATCTAGGATCCCTATTAAGAGCAGCAAAATTAGTTCTCAACTATTTTATATTGGATTTCCAAACTGGAAAATTTACATAAAAATTGTTCAAAGACCTTTGTCAAAAGGAAAATAAAACTGTTTTATAAAGCATTCACTATTCTGAACACAAAGAATTTGCAGACATACATACATCCACACCCAGTTGAGAGTGCTCTTGAAATTAAGTAATAAATAAACGTACCCTCCACATTCACCAAATGTAAAAGAAAGACAATCCACTAGGAGAGAGGATCAGCAGACAAAACAAACAGGTGATTTAGCTCCCAAAAATATGACTATACAACAATGAAAAGAATCTATAAAATTATAATCATTATAGAGGTTAAAGACAGATTAGAAGACATAATTGAGGGGGAAAAAACCAGTATTACTTAAAAGTAGAGGATTTTGACTGCAGAAAAAGAGAACCTTGAAATGAAAAATTTAGCCAATAAAATATAAACACACACTTGCAAATGCACACACATAAACATACACCCCGTTAGAAAGGTTAAACAACAAATTAGTCAATGTTAACAGCTGATCTTGAAGAGTATTTAGTATGTAGGGTAAAGCAATAAAAAACTAGAATATAACTGTCAGGAGAAATAGAAGATAAGATAAAATGTCCAATATATATTAATTCAATACTCAGGTGGGAAAATTAAAGAATTGTGGGAAAGCAACATTTAAAGGAATAATTATTAAGAATTTTTTGAAATTAAACTTCTAAATTCTCAAAAGAAGAAGTAACATACATACAAAGTAGAAAAAGTAAAACAAATACTTACATATAATGCTGTAAAACAAAAATTTCAAAGAAAACGTAAAAACTAAAAAATAACCAGTGATAAATGAAGAATACCTAAATAAATCATCAGAAAACTTTGAGATGTCTTCAAGTACAGATTAAAAATCACTGTCAGTGTAAAATACAATACTGTAACAACTATTTAACATTTTAAAAAAATATTCAAATATAGATCAAGAAATCTTACTACTTATGAACACTTGATGAAGTATGAAATTTAGTAAGGAGAGAATAGAAATTAGAAAGATGGATGAGTATAAGAAGAAAGAGAAACAATACATTGATAAGTAAATTAGTATCTAAATAGTTACTACCTGTAAATGCTAATAATAATAATAATGACTAATTTGGTAAAATAATATGAAAGATGAGGATGGGAGATCAGAGATGAAGTTAAGAATTTTTAATTTCTTAGAAGCCAGCTAGAGATAAGAAGTTTAGAATGTTTAAAATAAACTAAGATCATTTACAAGCTTAAGGGTAACCACAAAAAATAGAAACATAATATCTAGTTTCTAAAATACTAGAGGAAAAACATAAGACATAAAGAAATCTAACCCAACTGAAGACATGAGAAATGGATAAAAAGTAGAAAAAAATAAAATAAAATAAAAAAATACAAGCATGACAATATAAAAATTTTAGAAATATTTCAATAATATATATATTTCAAATATATTAGTAAGCATAATAAATATTAAAATATTGTTAACAGATTCTTAATTTAAATAAAAATAATATTAATATGAAGCTATATTAATTTTATAATAGACATAAATTAATAACAAAAAAGATTGAGAGTAAATAAAGAGCAAGGAAAAAGATATAAGAATAGTGTTCAGAAGAAAGATGATGTGACACTATTAATATTGAGAAAAGTAGGCTTTAACATAAAAATAAATTACTCTAAGATATGAAGGTGTCATTACTTAATAAAAGGAACAATTCACCTGGACATATATCAACTCTGAATTGTATGCAACATACATTATAACTATACAATATATAAGGCATTAATTAACAGAATTTTAAAACTATTTTCTTTAACAACTATGGTTTGAGATATTATCATGACTCTCTCAGGCCCAAAAGATTAAGTAGAAAAAAGGATATAGAAAATTTGAATGTAATAATTATATTTTTCTAACAAATAAGGAATATTTATTCTTTTCAAGCACACAAAATTATTTACAAACATGAAAGGGGTCACTGGCAGATCTCATTAAGTTCTGTAGGGCCTGTTCTGGTATCCCAGTTCCTGAAACGAAGCTTTTTCTTGCAGTAACCGTTACACTCACTGACCATAACCAAAGCCAACATTACTCAAGCTAAAATTTCAACTTGAGTTTCCCTTATCAGCAGCACAAACTCCCTTATTTCTGTTTTTAAATAGACATATGAAAAGATGCTCAACATCACTAGTCATCAGAGAAGTGAAAGCAGATTCCTACTGAGTTTTTTCCCTTTTCTCTATCCTGCTTTTCTCACTTTCTTACTGTTTCTTTTTTCTGAATGTATACTCTTAATAAGTTCCTTGAACAAGAATTTTCATTTCATTCTCTGCTTTTAAGGACCCTAACCTAAGACAGAAATTAAGAAGTGTGCATTGACACAAAGACATCCCAAATAATAAAAGCAAAAATAATTCATTGAGGAGGATATCAGAAGAGCCAATAAATATATGAAATTCACACTCAACCTTACTAAGAATCAGAGAATGCAAATTAAATTCAACATTTGGCCAAATTTTTAATGTCTGAAAATTCTAATTGTTGATTAACGTATAAGCCAATGAGAAATTTCATACATTATTAGTGCAAGAGTAAATTTATTAACCCATTTTAAAGAACAGTTTGTTAATAACTAACAAAATTGAAGATGCTCATAAACTATAATCTAGCAATTCTAGTTTTAAATATACCCAAAGGATTCTCAGATACATGCTCAGACAAATGTGCATGTGGATATTAATTGTGGCACTGTTTATAATAGTGAAAACTGGAAATGACTTAAATGCTTATCAAAAAAGAATAAATTATAGTATTTTCATAATGTACAACAGTTTAAATAAATTATGACCGAATTTAGTGTGATAACATGGATAGATGTCAAAAAAAACTTTTAGTGAATAATGCAAAATGAAGAAGAAAAATTTTAAAATGTAGGTATCAAAACAAATGATATAAAGTCTTGTTTATGGAGGTATGTATATACACATTAATGTGTGTATGTATTATATAAATATACACATATAATAATTAAAACTGTATAATATATGTCAGGAAGAGATTTCAGAATAGTGACATGCCTATGGAAGAAATGAGAACAAGTTTGAAAAGAATAAAAGGGACTTTAAATTCTAGTGTTAAATTTTATTTTACAAAAAAATGATGAAAACAATTTGTTATCATGGAAAACCGTAACAATTTGTTAAATCTGGGATGAGATAAGAAATGTCCAAACCCGCAGAGAATATTTTGTTTATTTAAGACAAACTGACAATATGCCAAGAGGCAACATCTCAAGTGTTCAGAATGACAGATTTGCATTTTCTTTGTACATTTTAAGAAGGAAGAAACATGAAGGTGGAAGAAAACAAGGTACATAATAGTTAACAAGATTCTGTGCTCTCTTGAGGATAGTTATGCCACTGAGGGGTATAAAAAAGAGGGTTATCTCTGGCATTTCAAAAGTGTGTTAAGCTAGTTGCACAAAAACAATGGACAAGGCTTGCTTAAAGGCAAAGATCCACTTTTAACAGTCCTGGGGCATGATTCCTACCAGGACCCCAGGACCAGCCCAGTTAGAAATTACAATCAGGTCAGCTGTGAGGTTACTTTTCAGTCAGATTTATTACAGCGCCCATTTTTCACCCACATATGTAATTATTATATTGCTCTCTGTAACTTTCTATATGTTTGAAGTACATATTTCATAATACAAGACAAAGAGAAATGGTATTTACAATATAATCAAACTAAATCCTGTTTCAATATAACTATCTGAATTTAATGTTTTAGTCCTATTCTTGAAGCAATTGTGGAAAAGATATGCCACTTTATAAAGCACTCTAGTTAGTATTCATCTTCCTAACTTTTATCATTTTCCTTATACCTTTGGTTTTTTCTTCCTTTCCTCTCTTCCTTCTCTTCTTTCTTCCTTCCCTTTTCCAACAGAATTACAATAATCTCAGTTCATAACCTTACCTTGATTATTTTTCTAATTTCTAGAGTTGTAAAAATATAAGAAGCTCAAACAAATTTGAATTTCAGATAAATAATGAATTGTATTTTTGCATGCAGCACATGTACACTAAAAAGTTATTTGTTTTCTGTTTGAAATTCAAATTAACTGGCAGTTCTACATTTTTATTTGCTAAATCTGGCAACATTACTTACTTAAATTTACCATAGTTGCTGTTTATTTATATACATATATTATCTGTCCACAATTTTTTTTTGTATTTTTCTGTTCAGACAGACTCCCACATGTGCCTGCCCAGGATCCACCCGGCATGCCCACCAGGGGGTGATGCTCTGCCCATCTAGGGCGTTGCTCTGTTGCAACCAGAGCCATTCCAGCACCTGAGGCAGAGGCCACAGAGCCATCCTCAGCGCCCGGGCCAACTTTGCTCCAATGGAGCCTTGGCTGCAGGAGGGGAAGAGAGAGACAGAGAGGAAGGAGAGGGGAAGGTGTAGAGAAGCAGATGGGCGCTTCTCCTGCATGCCCTGGCCGGGAATCAAACCCGGGACTCCTGCACGCCAGGCCGACGCTCTACCACTGAGTCAACCGACCAGGGCCCACAATTTTTTTTTTTTAATTTTCAAACATATACAATATAGGTCTGATTGATAGTCTTCTTTTCTTACATCTGAGGTACAATGCTATCTGTCAAGGACAGATATTGTCTATCTAATTATTAAAGATACCACATCCTACTTCTGGTTCAAGTGTCAAGGGGGCATTCTTGACTAACTCTGGTACAAATCTATTGGATCTTAAATACAAGATTCCTCAAGGCACAAGCTACTTTGGACTCTATACCCTTGTTTGAAGCAAGCTCCACAGGCTCACCAAATTTTACTTCTTGGTTTTTGCAAATGAATTAAATATTTGTTTCTGTCTGGGCTTCAAATTTTTTCTAAAAGAATAATAATTTCCTCATATGACACAATTGTATTGTTTTGTTTATGTTTCTTTCTCTAAGAGAAAACATCACCAGATTGTCTTTATAATGCATCATAGTTCCCTTTTGTTTCAATTCAGGTGCTTGCCTATTTTTTCCTTATGTGGTTCTGAGCCACTGAGCACAATGAAAAAGAAATATCACAGAAAGATTTGAATGAGAGCAACATAGTAGGGGTTCATTGCAAGCTCATCAAATGAAAGAAGGAAACAATAATCTGAAAGTTAGATATAATAATTGTCCTTTAAAGTATTAAACATTTGCAAAGAAAATGACAGCAGTCACTTAAATGGTGAAACAGGCAAACATTAGCTTTGAGGTTCTGTATCTCCCTTTTCCAGTGGATTCTTTCACAGTTTTCATGTAGAATTGCCTTGAAATGTGCCTTCTCTACAAAGCACCGTTACTGTTTTTAAATTGCCTGTGACTTAAAAATAGAAATCATTGTGGTATTACAGTAGTGGTTTCTTGCATGCCTCCTCTTCTTTAAAACATTTTTCCTTTTTGCAATAAACAATTAAATAAAATGACAAATTTGTACCAATCTTTTATTTTCAAATTGGCTTTTGTTTACATAGGCTAATCAGTCTGGAATAAAAGTCTTATGGTCTTTGTTACTTCCTATTTTCTGTTTGCTTTCCTCTTTGCCTTTACAAATTTTAAATCTTATTAGAAAATCAAATACATTCATAAATAAATAAAAAATTAAATTAAATTAAAACAATCATATTTTTATACATGTATAGTATAGTGTTAATAAAATAGAATTTTTATAAAATCTGTATATATAAATATACTGTTTTGGACTCTTTTTCTTAATATACAGAAAACATTTTCCCTTCCTATTCAATATTTCATCTTTTTTTTTTTTTTGGTAGTGTCCTAGTACTGTATTATTTTTTTAATGAAAGCTTGACTTTTTAGAAAATTTTTCATCCTTTGAAAGTCTGAGCTTTTATCTATAAAATAGAATTTGTGGAGAGAGGCAACGAAGGCTGAGCTGTGATGGAGTGTCTATGAAAAAGAGTGTGTTCTTGTCAGGGTAACTAATTCCACTGAGGACTAGAGGACGGTCACAATGTGAAACTATGTTTTACAACTCCAGGGATAAAAATCAGTGAAAGGAAAGGTGAAAATGATGAAAGTCAACTTGGTGACACTGTTAAAGATTTACCTCAATGTGCCTTTGTTGGTTAGAACTCACTGTGCTGCTTGCGAGAGGGGTAAAAAAATGGATTCACTTTATTGCACTCATCTGTCATAGATAATACCCTGTACAAAAAGGTGGAAGAAAGTAGTGAACTTATAATCAGTCTGTGTACACATACAATAGGAAGGCAGTCTGGAAACTCAGCAGGCCTGGGAAATGAGTGGCTGTCATGAAGGGGACAGTGACATTCTACTGAGATCAGTGAGATTGAAGCTGAGAAGAGCAGGGCAGGCCGACTTGATCTTTCTTTGTGTGCAGACTGTTGGGTGTGCTACATGCACCTTCAGACTTGGTGGGGAGTCACATTCAACTGCCAGACAAATTCAACCCAGTGTGCCACCAACAAGAGGAAGTGAACTTGTAGCTCTTTAAAGGATTTCACAGAGCATACATTCCTCCTGTAATAGTGATGGATGAAGGCTTCCTCTCTCAGACCAACAGGGTATATTCCAAAGCTGCTGAGATCAATCCTTGTATGTCAGAAGCAACTGTCAGGAGCAAAATTTCTAGCCATTTCTGAAAAAGCTAATTTATTTAAGCAATGTCTGTACCTTTCTAGCTATCTCCACAATAAAGAAACCAGACTGTGTTTCTGATGAATTTCCTCTTTATTTTACCATATTCTTGAGACTTTCTATGATTCAAAAAGCTGTGATAACTTCTTTCCCTTCCAGCTCTGTATATTGTACATGTATTTCCTTTTATGGCATAAGGTTATGTTAAGAAGTTTAACTGTCAGACAATAATATCTATGAATGATAATGCATTGTCTGGTAAATGAGGTACCACCAAAGTCTAGTCTTTGAATTTTTTTTCAACTCTGGATGGTAAACTTTTTTTTTTCAAGTGAAAGGAGCGCATATAGTGAGACAGACTCCAGCATGCACCCCAACCAGGATCCACCTGGCAATTCCTGTCTAGGGCTGATGCATAAATACCAAGCTATTTTTAGGGCCTGAGGCCAACACTTGGACTAACCAAGCTATCCTCAGCACTTGGGGCCACACTTGAAACAATCGAGCCACTGGCTATGGGAGGAAAAGAGGGAGAGTAAGATGGAACAAAGCAGATGGTTACTTCTCCTGTGTACACTGACCCAGAATTGAACCTGGAATATCTGTACACTGGGCCGATGCTCTATCTACTGAGCTACCCACCAGGGCCCCAAGTGGTAAACTTTATAGCCTGTTCCCTCATAACACTTAGCCTTCCCCTCAAAATCTCTACCTGCATCCCTTAACAAAGGGTTCTGCTTTGCACCATTCCAGGACCCTCAGGCAGTATGATGTACCTTGTAGGGCTTTCATATGTACATTCATGTGGATTCTCAATGAATGCACACAGCAAAGTGTAGACACTTGAAATATTTTGCGAGAAAAGGAATATTGACTTCTTTCACCCCCTTTTTAAATTACTGACATTTTCTCCACTACTAAAGCTTTGCGTTCTCCTCCATGGTGTCTTTTTGAGTGCTAGCGATTTATGACATCCTTCCACTAGAAGCTCTCCCCGATGAAACTATGAGTCCCTCTCCATAATGGACTACCATCAACAACACACCATAACTAAAATACCATGTCATAATTTTGATGAGAGAATTAGCTGGTTTTTCAGAGCTGCACATTCAATTCCTTTTACAATCCCATTTCTGAATATTGCAGCCTGTATTCCACCAGTTAAACTGATCACTCAATGCACTAAATATTTCTTGACCTTTATGTAGTACAAAAGAGTGTATTTGCAATCACACATAACAAAACAAGAAATCAGATAAAAGTTTCTTCTTTTTGTTTCTGAGGAAAATGTTTAAAATTCTAAAAGAAAGGTGTTTGGGAAATGCCGTTTCAGAGAAGCTGCAGAGGATGCATTATCTGACCTATCGTTAGAGAAGGGCTCCTTAGGGAGGCTGGTGTGGAGTCCAGTTTTTGAAAAGGGAATACACGTGCTTTGTATACAAGGATTCGAAGGCTATTCTGAGCAAAAAGTAGAGCCACTTCTTGACAGGAATAAGAGAAAAGAAATAAAAAAGGTGGCTAGGGTGAATGGTTTCTCTTTACCCCTTGGATCTCTCATTGTCCATCTGACAAATCACATCTATCCTATTTTCCAAAGCTCTCCTCAAGGTTTAGGAAAACAACTGAAATCCACTTGCATTATTGTATCTGTCACAGAATGAGCCTCCTCCCCAACCCACCCCCCAAGATGTATCTTGCAGTTTACATTAAATGTAATTTAAATTGTGAACTAACTGGTTGGAGAGCAGACATACTTTATATTTCATGGGAGTACATATTACATTTGCTAATGTGCTACATGTTCATGAACATTCACACATCAGCTCTAGGAAAGGCAAGCCTGTATACAACCAACTGAAGTTTTCGTTCTGTTTCTAACAGTTTCTGATGATGTGAGTTTTGACAAAGTACTTATGCTCTTTAAATTCCATTTTCTCCTTTGTAAAATAAGGCAATTAAGACTGTTGTGAGCATTTATGAGATCATATTTGAGCAGCCTTTTGCACAGTGTTGAGCACATACCTATGAGTAGGTGGTGTCTTTATTATTGTTATTTTTCCAATTAACGTGGTATGTCTCCTCTCAAAAGGGAGTTGATTATGAATTATGAGTGTAGAAAATATAACGGTGGGTTTATATTTTGAACACCAATTATCCATGACTTTGGTAAAACTATTAAATTTCTCAGTTTCTGACTGAAGCAAGGAGAAGGTCAGAACACACAGTCTGCATATATGATAATAGGTATAAAAATTGTCTAACATTGTAAAATACTGACATTTCTAGTGGGTTCCTTAATAAGTTATTATTCTAAACCTGGAATTAGGACTCTCAGCATTTAATAAGCACCCTCTTGAATAATAGGACTTCTGTTTCAAGCAAAAGAGTTTTTAAATGTTGATTTAGTACATTGAACTCTATTGCCCATTACAGTGTTTGCGTGGTGATCATTCTGAAAGATCTTGTTTCCATGATGCTTTGAAATTAATTAACCCTTGACCAGGAAAAAATTATTACTGCTCAGTGAAGTTTGACATAGGAAGAATATTTGGACAGTTTATGCTTCATTAATACAAGTTTGGTTTGTTAAATCCCCAAGTATTGCTTTACAAGTCCTCAAATTAAAAATTAATTACAATGATCAACAAATATTAAAAGTCAAGAATATAATGGAAACACATCTGTCTGTTATGCTTTGGAAAATATAGCAGGGGACAGTAACTGAATACTATATTTTACACTGAGCTCTTAATGTATATTAATCAATCATGCATACTAATTCTTTTATACAAAATAAAAGTTACTTTTTAAACAAATTAACTTTTCACCTATTTATACAATGCAGTTTTATTTCTTTTATTTATTTGTTGTGATGGAGACAGAGAGAGTCAGAGAAAGGGACAGATAGGGACAGACAGACATGAAAGGAGAGAGATGAGAGGCATCAATTTTTCATTGCAGCTCCTTAGTTGTTCATTGATTGCTTTTTTATATGTACCTTGACCAGGGGGCTATGGCAGACTGAGTGACCCCTTGCTCAAACCAGCGACCTTGGGTTCAAGCTGGTGAGCCTTGCTCAAACCAGATGAGCCCACGCTCAAGCTGGCGCCCTCAGGGTCTCGAACCTGGGTCCTTGGTGTCCCAGTCTTGGGCTCTATCCATTGCGCCACCACCTGGTCAGACACAATGCAGTTTTATTTCTTAAGCAGACATTGGTCATGTGAATTGCAGAAATGTGCTTACAGAAATTTTTGAGTTGGTGGATACTGTTCAGTTCCTATTTGGAGATATCTTGGGCACAAGGACAAGTAAAAGGCTTCTCAATGATTATTTCTATTATATTTAAACTGTTAGGACATTTTGACTAGGTAAGGCATTATGCATATGCACAGTATGCATAAAAGGAGGAAACTTGTTACACTAGATTATTTATATTAGATTAATTATAATTATATTTAAAATGGTGTTTGTTGACATAAAGGGATAATGTTTTCAATATATAACCATTGTTTGCAAACATGTTTTATTCCTGGCTCTCAGACTAACACATTTATCATACATATAAAAACCATGAATATTTAATTTGTCTTTAGATAAAACTAAATAATAAATATTACAAAGACATAAAGTGAAGTAAGAACTCTTTTATAATGAGAAAAAATAAAAAATTTCAAATCATTTGTTAACTAAGTTTTGAGTTTATTTCCAAGTTTTTCTGCTCTCCCAAAAGTAATGTTCTGATTAATAAACAGGTATAATTAATGAAAAGGGAAACTAATAAGTATGTCAAAAAAATTTACTATTTGTTTGTATGTACTTTTCATGTCTCTACTGGAATACAAATAAACTTTCAAAATCAAGTTATTACATTCAAAATTTTGTACACAATCATAGGAAAAAATTATCACTGCTGTTAATATCTAGATTTCTAATAGTTTTTTTAAATGTTGGTCTAAATTTTAAAGAAATGTAAATGATCAGTATAACATCCAATTGGGTAAATATGGTATAATTTTGTTGTGCATCACATATAAAGTATTTTTACATTTTTGTGTGTGTGTGACAGGAACAGAAAGAGACAGAGAGGGACAGACAGACAGGAAAGGAGAGAGATGAGAAACATCAATTCTTCGTTGCAACACTTTAGTTGTTCATTGATTGCTTTCTCATATGTGCCTTGACCGGGGGCTACGGCAGAGTGAGTGACCCGTTGCTCAAGCCAGTGACCTTGGGTTCAAGACAGCAACCTTGGGTACAAGTAAACAATGTTTGGGCTCAAGCCAGCCACCATGGGGTCATGTCTATGATCCTAAACTCAAGCCAGCGACCCCACACTCAAGCTGGTAAACCTGCATTCAAGAAGATAAGCCTGCACTCCACCCTCTGACCTCAGGGTTTCAGATATGGGTACTTTTTATCCCAGTCTGACACTCTATCCACTGCACTACTCCCTCGTCAGGCTTTAAAACCTTTTTTTTTTTTAGATTTTATTTATTGATTTTTGGAGAGAAGGGGAAGAGAGAGAGAAAGAGAGTGAGAAAGAGAAGGGAGAAACACGAAGTATCTACTTATAGTAGTTGCTTCCTGTATATGCCTTGACTGGGCAAACCCAGGGATTTGAACCGTCATCCTTAGCTTTCCAGATCGACACTTTATCCACTGTGCCACCACAAGTCAGACTCTCTCTCTCTCTTTTTTTTTTCAGTGAGAGAAGGAGAGGCTGAGGGACAAATTCCTGCAGCACCCCTACTGTGATCCACCCAGCAAGCCCAGTAAGGGGTGATGCCCTGCCTATCTGGGGCATTGCTCCATTGTTCAGCAACCCAGCTCTTCTTAGCACCTGAAGCAGAGCCCATGGAGTCATCTTCAGTGCCCAGGGCCAACTTGCTCCAATCAAGCCATGGCTACAGGAGAGGAAGAGAGAAAGAGAAGTGATAGGGGAGGGGGAAGGGTGGAGATGCAGATGGGCACTTCTTCTGTGTGCCCTGATTGGGAATTGAATATGGAACATCCACATGCTGGGCCAATGCTCTACCATTGAACCAACCAGCTAGGGTGAGTATTTTTATTCTTAATTAATTTACAAAAATATTACCTATATTGAAGTTTGAAAATTGATAATTATCAGTTTTCATTCTTTATTTTTTTTTAGATTTTATTTATTTATTTTGGAGAGAAGAAGGAGAGAGAGAAAAGCAATGGGTAGGTAGGAATGGGTATCTCATATGTGCCTTGACCAGGCAATCTCAGGGTCTTAGTGAAGTTTGAAAATTACAAAACTACAATGAGATACCACCTCACACCTGTTAGATTAGCTATTATCAACAAGACAGGTAATAGCAAATGTTGGAGAGGCTGTGGAGAAAAAGGAGCCCTCATTCACTGTTGGTGGGAATGTAAAGTAGTACAACCATTATGGAAGAAAGTATGGTGGTTCCTCAAAAAACTGAAAATAGAACTACCTTATGACCCAGCAATCTCTCTACTGGGTATATACCTCCAAAACTCAGAAACATTGATATGTAAAGACACATGTAGCCCCATGTTCATTGCAGCATTGTTCACAGTGGCCAAGACATGGAAACAACCAAAAAGCCCTTCAATAGAAGACTGGATAAAGATATGTGGCACATATACACTATGTAATACTACTCAGCCATAAGAAATGATGACATCGGATCATTTACAACAAAATGGTGGGGTCTTGATAACATTATACAGAGTGAAATAAGTAAATCAGAGAAAAACAAGAACTACATGATTCCATACATTGGTGGGACATAAAAACGAGACTAAGAGACATGGACAAGAGTGTGGTAGTTACCGGGAGTGGGGGGAGAGGGGCGGAGGGAAGGAGGGAGAGGGGAAGGGGAAAAGGAGGGGCACAAAAAAAACTAGATAGAGAGTGATGGAGGACAATCTGACTTTGGGTGATGGGTATGCAACATAATTGAATGACAAAATAACCTGGACATGTTTTCTTTGAATATATGTACCCTGATTTATTGATGTCACCCCATTAACATTAATAAAAAATTTTTTAAAAAAATAAAAATAAAAATTACTGTAACAAAATACAAAAAAAGAAAAAGAAAATTAAATAGTGGAGTCTTAAGGAACTATTAGAAAATCAAAAGAATGGTCAGATGATTATTTTGTAGGGTCCTTTTACTCTAATGTGGCCAAAGCTTGGTATAAGATGTAACAAGTTTTTAATAAATTGCTGTGTTTGCTAAATATAAAGAAAATTTCTAAAGAGAGAAAAGTACCTATTTGAAACTAGAACAGAAAGCAGTAAGCATCAGACATAAATGGAGCAGGGAATTTTAAGGGAGATTTATTAAGGTAGATGCCTTCATCAGTTCTGCTATCTAGATATTATGACTCTGGGCCTTGGCAAAATTGCGGCAAAACTTAAAACTTTTGCATTAACTATAAAATCATTAAAGAAGCCTAAGTTGTCCAAGGTGAGTACAAACCTGGAATTTTCACAGTATAAAACTCCTGAAGAATAAACATTCTCCATTTATATCCTCAGAATTTTTCCAGATTTGTTCAATAAGGTATAAGTCAACAATAAAAATTCAACTAGCAAACATAGAATAAGCATCCATAAATGAGGGTCAACAGAAGTGAAGACAAACATAATAACCAACCAATTAATTCAGAATCTAGAATTGTCAGATATGAAAAATTAATTTCCTATATGTAAAATATTTAAAGAAATTTTAAAAAAGAATATAAAAGGAGTAAGAAAAAGAGAACTATCAAAAATTATTTTAAAAAATTTTAAATAGAACTCTTAGAACCTTTAGAAATGACAAATATAATTTTTTAAATGCCCTACATGGATTAAATAAGAGGTTAGACATAGCTAAAGAGATAATTAGTGAAATGGAAAATAGATACCTAAAAATAACAGAAAGCAGAAATGGGATAAAGAAAATATGAGAAAGAAGTTTGTTAGGGGAAAGCCCCAAAAGTCTAAATTCAGGATCAATTCTGAAGAACTGACACATATTCTTATCCAAATACATAAGAACTTTAATAGAAGGAACTTACATATGCGGGCACAGCAGTTACTTCTTCTCAGTGATGGTGGATGGGGCAAAATCCACACCCTTCTTATAACAAGGTCCTCTTTTTATAGGGTGTTAATAGGAAAACCATATGGTGGTTAGTTAAGTAGACCACCAGAAAGAACAATGCATTTCTATGTTAAAAGACATCATCAGGCAGTTGTTGCACCCTATACATTCATTAACTTCCTTCCTGGGACATGATGCTTGTCTTTTGCTGGCAGCATTCGGGCTTTGGGGCAGTGAACCCAGTGTGAGGTTGCAAAGGATCACAGAGAGCTCAGCACTAAGAGCACTGCACTTCCCAGATGCCTCTGCTGCTGAAGCCATATTGCATTTCTTTATTTTAAATTTTTTTTTTATTTATTCATTTTAGAGAGAAGAGGGAGAGACAGAGAGAGAGAGAGAGAGGAGAGACAGAGCGAGAGAAGGGGAGGAGGAGCTGGAAGCATCAACTCCCATATGTGCCTTGACCAGGCAAGCCCAGGGTTTTGAACTGGCGACCTCAGCATTTCCAGGTCGATGCTTTATCCACTGCGCCACCACAGGTCAGGCCATATTGCATTTCTATAGTGAGTTCCCTTATAAGGTTAAAAGACATAAAATATAGCATAAGAGGATACAAATTATACATAATCAGATTCCCATATGGAGAGATTGAAATCATTGACATCTTTTGATGATGTGAGTTTCGGCAAGTTACTTATTCCCTGCCTTAATTTTTCCCTTTGTTAAAATAAAGATAATTAGGTATATATTAAGATTGTTGGCCCTAGCCAGTTTGCTCAGTGTATATCGGCCCAGCATGCAGATGTCCTGGATTTGATCCCCCATCAGGACACACATGAGCAATGACCATCTGCTTCTCTTCCTCTCCCTGTCCCCCTTCTCTTTTATCTTCTCCTCTTGCAGCCAGTGGTTCGGTTGCTCCAAGCATTGTCCTTAGGCACTGAGGACAACTCAGTTGATTCCAGCATCGGCCCCAGATAGGGGTTGCCAGGTAGATCCCAATCCTGGCGCAAAGAGGAGTCTGTCTCTCTATTTACCCTCCTTTTACTTAAAAAAAAAGAAGATTATTGGCAAGAATGGCTACAAACAGTCATTAGAATAGAATAATGGCTAGAAATTTTCAGAGCTTATCAGAGATCTAATAACATATACAGAAAGCACAGGCTATTCCAAGAAGAAAATTTAGAAAACACACTATAGTATCCACAAAATATAAATCACCATGAATCTATGTAATAAAATATGTTAAATGGTGAGATATACAAAGTTTGTACATAATCATAAAAACACAAATTAAGATAAAAACCAGATTATATTATACCCATTAAATAGACAAAATGAATAAGTTTGATAATAGCAAATGTTTGTAGAGCTATGGAACAATGTGAATCTTCATGAACCACGAGTAAATGTGTAAATTGGTTTTACAATTTTGGAAAACAGTTTAATATTACCTAATAAATTTAATCATGTGCATACTCTATTTCCTATAAATTCCACTTGTATGAGAGATTATTGTTAGGGTACAAGATATCAGAAGAGGTGTAAAATAAAGAGAAAACATAAAGAAAAATAAAAGTTAAGCAAGAAAAATTCAAGTCCTATTTCAAAATACAAAACAAATAGCGTTTACATTTTCGGTATTTTCAAAAACTTTTCAGTGTGCTTTAATGCGCTTATCTTACTGTGGGAAAAATTTTAAAAAGATTCTCTTTAGATACATCTTTAAAAAAGCATCATCACAGACACCCTATTTTTGAGGAAAAGGGCATACGAAACCTCAGACATTTAAATATTAAGAGATATGCTTTAATTTTTACAGGAAGAAAGAAAACTAGATGATAATGGAATTTTTATTGCCAAGACAGAGAAGTCATGAGAGCTTGATTTGGAAGAGAAGAAGCAAGATGAACTATTTTCAGGATATGAAATTGAAAGCTACTTCCTCCCAACATCTCAGGTGAGGGAAGACCAGAAAGAACAGCTTCACAACAGGCATCAGCAGCCCTTTCTAACACCGGCTCCGTGTGCTTCTATAAAAATGGCTATGTGTCAAACAGTGGAGAAATATAATCATTATTTTTAGAAATTTTTAGACATTTTCCATTTCCTAGCTGACTATCATAATTTATTTCCCACAGTGTTGTTCATCATCCATAAAAATGGTGTAGGATTTGTGAAGCAATCTTGAGTGTATACCCTCTGGGATATTTTAGTGTAGAACCAGAGGAAGCCTATAGTAATTTTATTTTTATTTTTTTAATTTAACCTGGAGAAGAAAACTATCTGTTGATGCATTTTATTGGACTGCTCTCAGAACAGAATGATGACTGCAAGGGCTTTACATTTTTAATTTTTTTGTTTTTTGTTTTTTTATCTCTTGACAGTTTAAAATTCTTGAGGTCATTTGATAGTTGAAGTGTTAGGCAATTAGTTTATGTTGTTCGAGAAAGAACTGTCAGGCAGTGCAACGGGAATGAATGGAGGGCTTGAGGCTGCTGCCTGGAGGAGTGCAGCTGAGAGCGTAGCTTGCTTTGCTGCACTGCATCGTGTACTCTGTCAGAAGTACCCGCAGTGTTCTGCCTGCAGAAAGCCCAGAATAATTGTAGAACCCCAGATTGCAGATTGACTGCCATTGCTGCTGGAGTCGGAGTTTGGGCTTCTGTGCTAGGCAGAAGTTCCCATACTCATGTGAACTGTTAACCTGACAAAACAGATGGTTTATCATAGGATTTTTCTATCCCCTTTATATTAGTATTTATAGAATCTTAAATAGTTTGCACCTAAAGTCAGGCTACATGAAAGCATTATCAATTGACTTGTTATTTTCAATACAATTGACAAGTTGTCTTTTAGCCAGGACAGTAGTAACATAAAATAATAATAATTATTATAATAATAATACAAACAGAACAATGGCAATAAAGTGAGCATTCTGAATATCTCCTTATTTTTTTCCATGCAATGTTTTCTCAGAAAACTAAATCTTTGTGTTAAATAATATTAATAGATTCAGGCAGATTTTCCCACTTCAAGCATAGAAATCTTATTCATAGAAGATGGTGATACTTGTGCATGTTCACTAGACTCTCTACATATTCCCAGAGAGCTTTAATACAAGAAGATGGAGGAAGGACATTTGGGTTTAAATCCTGGTTCTGGCTCTTATTAGCTGGAGCACCTGGGGTAACTCTTTACTCTGGGCCTCAGTTTTCTTCTCTGTAGTGTAGGATAAAAATAAAGGTTAAATGTTTACGGTATTTGGCATGTGTCATGCACTAAAAGTTGGTATATACATTTTGAGCTTACAATTAGTTTGCCATATTAAATGTCTTATTAAGAAACAAATAGTACCTTCTTAAAATTATTAATATTCAAGGAGTTAAATGGGTAAAAAGACAAGAGGCCAAAGACAGACTAAGAATGCATACTGCTGGTGGGGTGGTATGTGGCTAAGAATTGTATTGCGCTGTTAATTTTAGTATCAATGGTATGGCTATAACAGCTAATATTTATTGTATACTTAGTCTTCTATACACTTGGTATGGATTAAATCAATATACCCTCAAAATAATCCTAGGAGTTGAGTACTGTTAATACATTCCTTTCACATATGAAGTAATTGAGGCACAGATAGATTAAGTAGCTCACTCTAAATCATATAGCTAGTGAGTGGCTGAGCTAGGATTTCAACACAGGCAAGCTGTCACCAGTGTCATAACCATTGTGCCTTACTGCCTATCCATATATTTTTTTCCCAGTACACATCAGATATCTATCTGGACATTAATATGTTGAATAATCACACTTTTGGTGGGTTCAAGTTAGAGTGAGGATTAGGGTTAGATAAAAAAAAATAGTCTTGTCCTTGTATTGTGTTATACTGTGACACAGTCTCTCACAAGCCACTCACATTTCCTTTCATTTTCTAGAAATACCACGTTTAATAAATTTAAGGAATATATAATATGCCTATCTGCATATAAAACTTGGAAATTTTCTAGATTGTTAAATGCAAAAAAAATAAAACAGTGACCCAAATACCTAATAGTGGGAACAGCTGTTTCTGAGAGAAGCAAAAGTATAACCACTTCCCCAAGTTTGCGTGAGATGTGTAAAATTCCCAAGGGGCGCTGAATCATGATCATTCTAATTTTGAATTAAAAGCCTACAGAGAGTTTTTAATCTCATAAGAAAACACCAAGAGAATATCGTGCAGACTTTAGGGATTGAACAGAGATTGTCTAGTCATGAGTATAAATAGATTTCCTCATAAATTCCAATTAGTGGGGCTGAATAGAAGGCTGTGTTGAATAGCAAGCTTATGCTATATTTGGCTCCTGAGAAAGAATGCAACACTCATTTAGTGACCTATGTCTTAAATGCAGAATTGGGGGAATGACAGCACAGATACCATATGTTTGCCATCCTTTGTACAGTCCATTTCTTTTTACTTTACTTCTTCTGCTCCTCTCTGACCAACTACCCTTTTCCCACAAACAGAAACACACACACACACACACTCAGAATTTACCGCCACCAGAAAGAGCCTTCAAATGAAAACCGGACTGGCCTTCTGACACATACTTCTGTGCTGCATTTAATTTCTAGTGTGGTGTCAGTTAATGCTTAATAGCCTACAAGACGTGATAGTGATATTGAGATAAGAAGGTGGACAATCTATTTTTCTGATACTTAAGAGCTTACTATCAACTTGTTTACTTTGAAGTCCTTGGGGATGAAGAACAACTCCCCAAGCTTATGTAAAAATCATGCTAGTTTTGTATGAGGGGCATCCAGTAATATTGAGTTTAATGGTCTGATGACTAAGGGGCTGGGGAACAGGAACAAGGAAAGTGTAGAGGAAAGGGTGTGGAGGTATAGTATCCATTTTGGAGAAAGGAAGACTAGAAAAAAAGTTTAGAGAGTGAAGGAGAATACTCAGAGTAAGACTTGCAAAGGAGAAAATCTTAGAAGACTTGGAAAAAAGTGATATGCTAGGACAGACTTAGAGACCAGCACTATTTTATGCTAAGACAGGGTATATGGTTTGTATTCAAAGTCCAATGGGCACCACCTCACTGACATGCCAGTAGAAGGAGCCACTCTTTGAGGGACTGAGATCAGTTCTCTCTTTTTGAAAACAACTTTTCTAAGGCAGGGCGTGTTTCTCTTTTCTCTTCTTGTTTTTTGGGGAATAGGAAAGAAACACAAAAATCAGTGATTTACGTTGGGAAAATCACTTATTAGGCTCCCCCCATTTAGAAAAAGCTCTTCAAAGAAAGTACAAAATACTTTTTATTAAAGCCACTTTCTAAGGGGGCACCACAAGAGGAATGCAATAAAACTTATGAATGGTCCTTGAGTCACCATTCACAAAAGAAAAATTGCATTTTGCTAATCTTTCTGTGGCTTAGTGCCATTATTAAAAATGAGAGACTGGCCTTAGTAAATGCCCCCAGAGTGAGAGATAAGTGGTAAAACATTAGTGGCCTCAATATCTAGTGATGTAAAACCAAGACAAAATTATTAATGCTACTTTAATATGGCTGTGTTCTGGTTTTCGGCACAGAGCTGTTCAATGAACTAGAGAGAACAGCAGCTATGTTTTAGATCATAGACATCCAAGTAATACCTTGTTTATATGTCATATTTTCCATTTTTAACTTCATTATTATTATTATTATTATTATTATTATTCACAGTTGAGGTACAGCATGATACTATGATTTCAACCAATGTTAAACATCTCCAAATAGGCTAATTTGGTTTACAGTGGGTGGAATTGAAGCAAAATGAAACAAAAACATCTTGACAAAAACCAACAGAATATTCTAACCTTGGACTGTTGGACTAGTAATAGCGGAATAATAATCCTTACAAAGCAAGAAGAGTTACTAGGTATAGTTAGTTTTGTTTACTCTAAGCTCTGTTTACAGGATACAAAATGCAAGATTGGACAATTATCCCTCTGATTTGATCAGTGTAAGCAGCCAAACCAGCTAATTCTGTAGGGAGATAGAGCCCTGACTAGCTACTTGATCAAATCAAGAAAGTAACTGCCAGATCTCCTCTTTACTTGATGCCGAGTAGATGCTGCCGTGGGGAATGGCTTAGATTCAAAGACTCTGACTGTTTGAAGTCCCCCAAATGTCTGTTAATTGGAGTTCTTTAAATGCTTTGGACAGTCAGAATTGCATAGCTTGGGTTGGTTAGCTAATAAGTTTTCAGACAACAAAGATTCACTCAATTTAAAATGCTGGAAAAAAAATACTTTTGTAATAAAAATAATAGACATAATAGCTTGATTTTACTGCTAAAAAGAAGCAAAACAATTTGTATTTGGATAGTCAAATATTCTTTCATTTGGCAAAACTATCAGGAAATGCAGAGATGAGCTTTTCAGTTCAGAGTCATGTTTCAGGTCTGAGACCTGTCACAGGGTCACATGATAGTTCCTTTAGTTAGTACTAAGGTTTTTTTGTAATGTCAACAATTAACAGAAGGCTAAAAAACAATTTTGTTGCTACATTTTAATTTTAAACCTGAAAAATTAATCTGGTAAAGTTTTCAGGGACATATATAAATTTTTCCTCTCTAAGAAATTATTTCCTTTATAAAATAAGAAGCAACTAGAATGAGCAGATAGTACTAAATGAATCTCAATAAAGTTAAAGTGCAAAAATGATCAGGGTTAATAAAACATAAATTTTTCTCTTGCAAATATATGATGGTTGCTCCAAATCAATCTCTCTCTGTTGTGCTCAATTTTATGTCCTCACTTCTCTTACTCTAAATTATAGCACCACTATGAAAATAAACAAATATATCAGTCCTTTGAGTAAACCCCAGAAATTTCCATGCCCACAAAATTCTTAGGGAAAAAAATGGGTAACTTCAACATAATCTTTCCTAGATTGCCAATGGAGATAGTACTTCTGAAAACAACCAAGCTATTCCATATTTATTTTGTGAAGGTTATGTCAGAACTAAATCAGCTTCCATAAAACAGCAAAGTCAAATGACTATGAGTGTTGACTCATTTGAAGCCCAGTTTATTATCTTCTAAGGGATACAGGACCACATCAACTTTATCTAGAATCTAGAAATAATTAGAGAAAGAAAGAAAAGGAAAAACTTTAGAAACAGGTGATTTACCAGAAGTGAATAAATTAATTATTCATTTTACCAAATGTTTATTGAGCACCTATTAAAACCCACATAATTTTTAAACATATGAAGCATTTGAAGGATACAAACAAAAGTTTAACTTATTATAGCTACTTAATACTTAGTACTTAATATTTAAACATTTTTTTATTCTTTAATACAAAAACCTGGTGAAATAATCATTATTACCTTTATTGTTTTATAAATGAAGACTTTGCAGCTCAGGGAAATTAAGTGATGAACAAAGTTGTTCAACTAGTTGGTAAGAAATGGAGCCTGACTTCAAGAAGTTTCACAACGAATTAACTAACAATACAACTAGTAAAAATATGTCAGCAGGACATGTGCCTCTATCAATGACTGACATAAAGTTCACATCATAAGACTTCACAGCCAGGAAAGATCAAGAATTATTTTATGTAAAAGGTGATAATTGATGACAATCAGCAAAATGACTGAGAACTAGATAAGCAGATAAGTAGTAGGAAACTTTTCATTGAAGATTAATTCTGTGAGCATTCTGACTAGTTTAGAATTTATAGTGTTAAAGGAGGATTTGTAAAAGTTAATTAGAAACAGACTATAAAAGGAATAATGAGTTAAAGAGTCTGTAGAGAAAGATTAATTTAGCACTAGTCTACAATATGTATTAAAGGAGAAAAAGGGCCCTGGCCAGCTGGCTCAGTGGATAGAGTGTCGGCCCAGTATATGGATGTCCCAGGTTTGATTCCCTGTCAGGGCACACAGAGAAGTGACCATCTGTTTCTCTTCCCCTGTCTTTCCCCCTTATCTCCCTTTTCCCCTCCTATAACCAGTGGCTTGGTTGGTTCCAGCGTGGGCCCTGGGCATGGAAGGTAGCTTGGTTGATTTCAGCATTGGCCCTAGACAGGGGTTGCTGGGTGGATCCTGGTAAAAAGAAGGAGGAGGAGGAGGAGGAAGAGGAGGAGGAGGAGGAGGAGGAGGAGGAGGAGGAGGAGGAGGAGGAGGAGGAAGAGGAGGAGGAGGAAGGGGAGGAGGAGGAGGGGAAGGAAGAGAAGGAGGAGAAAGAGAAGAAGGAGAAGGAGAAGGAGAAGGAGAAGGAGAAGAAGAAGAAGAAGAAGAAGAAGAAGAAGAAGAAGAAGAAGAAGAAGAAGAAGGGAAGAAGGGAAAGAAGAAGAAAGAGATTAGAAGAAAGAGATTAGAGGCAAAGGCAACAACTATTAGGAGACTACTGGGATATTATATTAGTCTGTCTAGGATGCTCTAACAAAACAGTATAGCATAGTGGCACAGTGGTATTTACATCTCACAGTTGTGGATATTGGAAAGTCCAAGATCAAGCACTGACAGATTCAATGGCTGCTTGCAGCCTACTTCCTGGTTTACAGATGGAGATCTTTTCACTATAACCTCACATGGTGGAAGGGACAAGGGAGTTCTCTAGGGTTTCTTTTATAAGTGCACTAATCCCATTCATGAGGGCTTCCCCATCATAACCTGCCTGATCACCCCCCAAAGGACCCACTTCCAAATACCATCACATTTGATATTAGAATTCAACATACAAATTCTGAGTGAACACATTCAGTCTAGAGTATTGCACCTAGCCTCCAAAATTTATGTCTATCTCTCTTGTGGTCCGCTCAAAAGTCAAGTCCAAAGTTTTGTCCACAGATCACCTAATTAGATATGGGTGAACTCAAGGTATGAATGATCTTGGGGCAAATTTCTTTCTAGTTGTGAATCTGTGAAATCAAACATGTTATAAGCTTCCAAAAATAATGGTGGAGCTGGCATAGGTTAAACATTCCTATTCCAAAAGGGAGAAACAGAAATAAAAGAAAAAAAGAATGACAAGGCCTACCCAGGCAAGTTCCAAACACAGTGGGGCAATTTTCATAGTCTTTGTATTTTGTATCTATACTGCATCTTCCAAGCACACTATAATGGGAGTCCTGCCTCCTAAATGCACTGGAGTGGGGATCCCATCTTCAGGACCCAACAGGGTGACGGTCTTTTCTTCACAGGTTTTCTAGGAAGTCCTGCTCCCATGACTTTAGGTTGCTCTGTAGCAGTACTTTGCTTGGGCTCACAACTGTCTGGGGCTGGAGATATGATCCTATGGCTATGCCAGGAGGCTTTGTCTTTTGAAATATTGATGGAGGTGGCCATGTCCCTACAGTTATGCTGAACACAGCCTATGTTGCATTTGGGCCCACCAAGTAAAGTAGCAAAGAAGTGCAAAGAATAGGAGCCTGTGATGTGAGATTGTACCAGGTAAGGTGCACCTAGGTCTCACAGGCCCCAGGGGCCCCAGGTACTCTAGACTTATGATTGGATGGGAAGGAAGCTCCGATGATCTCTGAATTGCCTTCTGGATCACTCTTCCATTGTCTTAGACAATAGCTTCTGACTTGTGTCTCAAAGGCTGAATAATCTGCTTAATAAGTGGCCACATGGCTACATACTTAATGGCCTCTTTCAATCAGGCTTTCTTACTCTTTCTTATTATGGATAAACTGAGGATTTTCAGAATTTTGAAGTCGTGCTTCTCTTTTGATTAACAGTTCTGTCTTTAAAGTATTTTTTTTCTTCTTGCACTTTATTATAAGCATCCAGGAGAAACCAGGTTGCTCTTCAAGATTTTGCTTAAAAATTTCTTCAGCCAAATATTCATTCATTACTCACAAGTTTCACTTTCCACAAAACACTAGGACACGAACACAGTTCAGCCAAGTTCTTTGCCACTTTATAACAATGATCACCTTTTCTCCTATTTCCAATAACATATTTCTTATTTCCATCTGACACCTTATCTGAATGGCCTTTATGGTCCATGTTTCTACCAACATTCTGTTCAGGATGATTTAGGTAATCTAAAAATATTCAGGTTTTCCCCACAGTTCTCCTCTTTCTCAAGTCTCACCAAAATTACCTTTAATGGTCTATTCTCAACAATGTAGGCTTTCTCAAGCATGCACCTCAAAATTATTCCAACCTCTACCAATTATTCAGTTTCAAAGATACTTTCACAGCTTCAGGTGTTTGTTACAAATGCACCCCACTTTCAATACCAATTTCTGTCTTAGTTCATTTGGGCTACTGTAACAAAATACCATAGACTTCCTAGCTTATAAACAACAGAAACTTATTTCTCATAGCTCAGAAGGTTGGGAAGTCCAAGATTAAGGTGTCAGCAGATTCCGTGTCTGGTGAAAATCTGCTTCCTGTTTTATAAACAGTTGTCTTTATGCTATAAAATAGCCTCAGGTGGCATTAGGGGCAAGGTAGTTCCTTGAGGTCTCTTTTATAAGGTAGAGTCCTCATGACCTAATCACCTCCCAAAGGCTGGCCCCACCTCCAAGAATGATCACGTTGAGGATTAGATTTTAGTGTACGAAATGTGGATGGGATACAAACATTCAGTCTATAGCAGATGTGTCTCCCTAAAATAATGGATATTTTCTTGTATACCAGAATGAGGAGTTGAGAAATAATTCAAGCAGGTTAACAGCATAGAATTATATAAATAGGACTCTATTTTATGAGAATATCCTGCATATTATACAATAGTTAGTATAAAGAACATCATGTTTTAAATATCTCAAGAATTTATAGCTATTATGAGGGAAAGAAGTATTCATTATTAAAGGATGTCAAAGAACTGACCGATGAAGACAGAATAAAAACTGAGACACATGTAACAGCATAAATGGTGATGACTGAGGTAGGTGTGACAAGAGTTTGAATGTAAAAGCTCCACAGAAGAGGAATTATTTCCTAGAAGAAGACTAATAAAAGGAGATAAAGAAGGAAGACATGAAACCATAGGGAATGCTGCCTGATAGATAAGGCTATTGGATGATGGAGCAGACTCCCAAGGGACGTTGTGGAAATTTCATCAGGCAGGACATTTAAGGTGAGCCTGAACAAAGCAATAAAACATCTGCTGTGAGAGAAGTTCTGCATCTGCATGGAAAGGACAGGATGGTCAAGTGGGTCATTTCTACCTCTAATGTATTTGAGTCTACATTAAATTAAACAGAAAAAAAATTTAAAATGATGCTTGCCTCGGTGATGGCGTTTTTCACATCTCCCAGCAGGTAGAGTGCTCTTGGACATATATAACCTTTTCCCCAATCCCCATAAATGCTGTTTCAATTTTTTATCACCCTCTTAAAGCCTTAAGCACCCCCTCCCTTATCCTTTTAGTCTCAAAAAGTGACCTTGTGTTTTGTTCATGGCAAAATTATGCTGACAGACTGAGATTATCTTTGCCAATAACTTACTTAATACAGGTTTACTGTAGGAATGATAATTTATAATAATAATATTTCATAAGCCAATAGCACACAGGATAATATCTCTTAATAAGCTAATAAAGAAATAACATACTCCAAACCAATGATAGATTAATTACACTATTGCTCCAGGCAAAGGGAGATAAAAACATAAAGTCTAAATTTAGTTGAGGCATATCTTTCTATGAGTTGGTTCTCACAAGTCATCTTAGCCAACCATGAGCTGATGTTCAGCTGCCAGTGCAAACTGAAAGTCCCTGTGGCTAGACCATGATGCTAGCAGAATGATGGCACCGGCATTCACAGGCAAAATGATCCATTTCAGGGGTGGCTGCATGGTTGTTACTACTGCTAGCAAAGAATAGCCTTGCTGAAGCGAGACCTAATGTCCCAACATCTTCAGAGAACAATTCAGATTAGCAAAGAATAGCCTTACTCAGACTAAACACTCTCACTAGGTCCTCAAAACTTCTTGGTATTTAAAGTTTAAATGTTGATTACATCTTCCTTATGTTCATATTGATGAATGCTTGGTAGCACAACAACTTTGGTGACATTTTCTTGACACAGCTTCCCAATGTAAACAAATTCACCTTGAATCAAAACAACTTCATTAAAGTAATGAACAAGTGGCCTGACCAGGCGGTGGCACAGTGGGTAGAGCATCGGACTGGGACACAGAGGACCCAGGTTCAAAACTCCAAGGTCACTGGCTTAAGTGCAGACTTATTTGGTTTCAGCACAGCTCACCAGTTTGAACTCAAGGTTGCTGGCTTGAACAAGGGGTCTCTTGGTCTGCTGTAGCCCCCTGGTCAAGGCACATATGAGAAAGCAATCAGTGCCGTAGCAAAGAATTGATGCTTCTTATCTCTCTCCCTTCTTGGCTGTCTTTCCCTATCTGTCCTTCCTCTGTCTCTGTCACAAAAAAATAGTCATGAACAAGTTAACTTGAAATTATAACAAACCAATGCAGAACACCTTGCCATCTGTTTCTGAGAAAATAAAAATCTCTCTTTTTCTCTCTGACCCTGTTGCTGTCTCCCTCTCTCTCTCTCTCTCTCTCTCTCTCTCTCTCTCTCTCTCTCTTTCTCTCTCTCACACACACACACACACACACACACACACACACACACACACACTGCTTTCTCCTCATGGTAAACATCAGTAATTACTTAATCACCAGTCTTCACCTTTTTCATGCTTATATTACCCACATTTTTTAGGTGTTGTACAGTCTTGGGCTTGGGGAGGAATGTATATTCTGTAGCCTCAGTAAGTAAATCACAATTAGTACATGCCATTGTTATTCAAATTCTTCTTGTCAAGGATAGGTTTAGTCTTGGGCATGTGTCACAATTCAGGATGAAGATACATTAATAGAAGTCTATTAGGAAGCTTCCAGGAATGTTTTCCTCACTCTTCAAAAAGGTACAGATCTCATTGACATTAAGCTGTTTGTATTATGGATACCAAAATCTGACTAACAAGAACCATTGGCCTCTTTTCATTCCTTATCCAAGTTGACATTTTTGTGGCTTGGACTCTTTCGTTCACTCCTTCTTTGACTGTTGCTTGTTATTCATTATCTGTTTTTCCTGATCTGTATCTTAGAATCCTTCCTAATGTCTTCCTCCCTTAGCTCTTTAGGTGTTGTTTACCAAATCTCATTCTTTCTCATCATTCCTTTTTCTTCCCTTTACATGTTCTCCCAAGGGGATCATCTACATTCTCCTGGCTTCAACAGTGATTATATTCTCCTGATTTCTTTTTTGAGTTCTGGATTCATTTTTTCTGCTGTTTACCAGAAACACACAGACTTCATGAAAATACCTCATTCAGTCTTTCTAAAATAATATATTACATATGTCCAAATCAGATTTTTTATTTTCATCTCTAGGATACTTTCCCAACCCATTCATAAACTGGAACTCGTAACTTATTTTAGATTTCTACTTGTCCTTCAAATCCCCACTTTCAATCAGTCAAAAAAATCGATGAATTTTAGCCCCAAATATTTATTGTATCTCTATTTTTTAAATTTATATTGCTCTACTTTAACAGTAGAGATTTTTTAATGTCATTCTTAACATTAGAAAATGTGCTCCAAGGTAATTGGTTCAGGCTATTCAAGGTCCTGACAATGTTGTTGAGACACAATCCCATGAGAAGTCTAAAGAATTATATAACACTGTTATTACTAGGGTCGTGTTAATCTCAATCATTGTAAAATTTTGAATAACTGCCTTTTACCCTAAGAGCCAGAAATCTACAGTGTGATAAAGCAGGGTCTTTTATTTGATAGCCATTTTATCACACAGCATTATGAAATAATCATTACCACAAATTTCACTATTTTATTCCACAATTAATCAAGATCAGGAGGCATATGTTAACCAGCAGCTGTTTTCTGTTAATAAAGCAATAAAGCACTTTTATTCATACAACATCCTCTTTTCCTGCTGGTGTACCTTTTGTACATGATAGGCTATAAAATAATCTTTAATGAAATAAATATATATTCTCTTGTGTAAACAGAAGAAAAATTCATCAAAGCACATCTTCCTCTTATATGTCATACACATACACCAAGAGAAAATTTCTGTTCTGAATCTCAGTGGTATCATTCAACAATAAATTTGTAGGCCTAAAGATTTAGTAGGCTACTTTACATGAATGTTCAGGTGGCATTTCAATCAAAACTCACAAAATAAGGAGAAAAGAATTTTAAGTAAAATAAACATAAAGCATGAAGGCCCTGGAGTAGGGTTAATCTTGCTCAAAAAAACAGGAAGATGGTCAGTGTGGCCACATAGTATATCTTGCAGAGAAGGGTAGAATAAAAGTTTGAAATAGAAGACAGGGGCTGGCTCCTTCAAGGTCTTTTGACAAATATAAGGACATGGCATTTCAATGTAAAGTTTTAGCATTAGGTGTGGTATGGTGCAGTTTGCATTTTGAAAAGATCATTCTAGCTGCTTATAGAAAATAAATTACAAGAGAATAATGGAGAGGTGTTTAGAAAATAATAACTTAGAAGACAAATTATGGTAGCTCAGATTGATGTCAAAGGTTTAGAGATGATGGAAAGTAAGTGTTTATATTTAGTATAATTTTTTTTAATTGGAGTTACATTTAATAAATTATGTGTTTAGGTATGAAACTAAATGAAGAATAGTTTCTAGTTTTTACCTTCAAATCTCAAATTTTTAATTTCTCACAAAAATCTCAGTTTTAATATTTGAACTATAACTTATTATCTTCTTTCCCAAACCAACTCCTCTTTCTGAATTCCCATTTTCTATAGATCCATTTACTTGTGCCAGAGACTTGAGGTCTACCCTCAACACATCTATTATCCCTGACATGTCTGTTGCCATTAACCCCAACAATCTAATCAATCACCAAGACTTGTCAATTCAACTTCTGAACTATCTCAAATCTATCTACTCTTTTATTATTTTTACTAAAAGCACCATGGTCTAAACCACAATTATCTCTTTCTTGAAAAATCTATAATAATTAGCATATTTACCTATATCTGCTTTTCATATGCATGCATTTATCATATAGTACCCAGAATGATGTTGTTAAAAAATAAAACTAATGTCAAGCGTCTTTTAAAACACTTCATAGACATCCATTTGTTCTTGGGATGAAGGCCAAAATATTTTAAGTGATGTAAAAGGTTCTACAGGATCCAGCCAGCCCTGTCTCATACAACTCTCCTTTCTAGTCCCAATGCTTTAATCACACAGGCCATAATTCAGTGACTCAAAAGCTCTATATTCATCCCTGCCTCAGGACACTTGTATGTATTATTCTTTCTACTTACCTTAACACTTTACTACTCACATTCTTTTTTTAAAATCCCAGAATAAATGTTATTTTTACAGGGAAGAGACTGTTATCATATGTTCTCATAGAACTCTGTACTCTTTGTCACACTATTAGCAATGGTAATTATCTTTGTGAATATCTGTTGGAGACCAGTGTGTCTCCCAATGCACAGTAGTCCTATGAGTAAAAAAAAATGTGGCTGGATTGTTTATCCATTAGTCATTTCTTCCTTTCCTACTTTAATAACTGTTTCTATTAGAAATTTAACAATCTGTCTCTTAAGGAGAATGAAAGTCATTTAATGTTTTTAACAAGGGAATAACCTGATCCAATGTGTATAATGAAAATGCAATTCTCTAGTTGCTCTGTACAGAATGATCAGGTCGAATAGAAGAAGTGTGGTGATGAGGAAATTAGACAAAAGTGAGAGTACAGGCAGGAAGGAGTCTAGGATGGGTACAAATTGAGGTAATTGTCAAAGGGGTTCAGAATGAGCCTCCCTAAAACATGTCTCTTTGGCATGTGGATTATTTTAAGCTGAAGGCAATCAAGACTCACCAGATTCAAGAAAAACTGACCTTTCCCTAACTACCTAAAAGAATGTATATAAAAGGCCTGGTCCAGAAAGAGAACTATCAAGAGGTAACTGCAAAGAATATGAGCTAGATGTGGTAAGGTTAGGGAAGCTTAGCAGGGCCTGGTGATCAGATTCCTCTTTGTGTCCCATCATCTCTGCATGACATGGCAAACAATTGTTTTCCAAACATTTGCTTTTCCCATTTTTTTGTAAATTGTTTTCCACCCCTTTGAAGCCCCAGATACTTTCCCTCTTTTCCTTAGTTCAGGATGACATATAAGCCTCAACTGCCTGACTGTGTGTGGGTCTCGTATCCTTCCCCATATGTACGTTATTATTTTTCTCCTGTTAACCTGATATATTAATGTGATTATTAGACCAACCAAAGGACTTAAAAGGGTAGAAGGAAAACTTTACTTTCTCAACAGTTAGTACAGGAGTTTTTAAAAAGTATAAGTAGCCATAAGAGAGGTGGTTATATAAGATTTTTTTTCCATGGTGATCTCATTTTCTCACTAAAATATGGCCATGGAGGGAAGTAGAGAAATGAGAAAGCACCTCAGAGGAGATGGGAGTATCAAGGAAAGTTGTAAAGATGAAAGGTGTTTGATCATGTTTTTATACATTTTAAGAATAATCTATAAAGAAGGAAGGGTTGACAAGTTAAAAGTCAAAAGGGTTCACTTCAAAAGCAATTTTCTTAGCCCTGGCCTGTTGGCTCAGTGGTAGAGCGTCCGCCTGGAGTGCAGAAGTCCTGGGTTTGATTCCCAGCCAGGGCATACAGGAGAAGCGCCCATCTGCTTCTCCACCCCTCCCCCTCTTTTTCCTCTCTGTCTCTCTCTTCCCCTCCCGCAGCTGAGGCTCCATTGGAGCAAGGATGGCCCGGGCGCTGGGGATGGCTCCTTGGCCTCTGCCTCCGGCGCTGGAGTGACTCTGGTTGCAACAGAGCGATGCCCCAGATGGGCAGAGCATCGGCCCCTGGTGGGCATGCCAGGTGGATCCCGGTCGGACGCATGCAGGAGTCTATCTGACTGCCTCCCCGTTTCCAACTTCAGAAAAATACAAAAAAAAAAAAAAAAAAAGAGCAATTTTCTTAAGCAGATGAGACAGAGTGGGACTCAGAACCCAGGTGGAGGAGTTGTTCCTCAACAGAGTGCGTGGGGCAAGAAAGTTCCTTGGAACTGGAGGCAAGGAGAAGGTGCTTGCATGTCAGTCATGTTTGGTGGTAGAGAAATGGAGACATTAAATCTGATGACTTCTAATTTCTTACTTAAATATAATGGGATGTCACTAGGTGAGAATGAGAAAGTATAGGGTGCAGGAACCTTGAGGAGAAAAGATATATAAATAGTTCTTTCTGAGAGTAGGACAGTAAAGCTACTGGGTAAACATCATTGAGATTCCAGGCAGTTGAGTGACTGTTTTAAGGATTATGAACACGAATCTAGAGTAAAACTTAGCAGCAGACAAATCTGCTGATTAGATGCAGATGTAAAAAGGAAGATGGTAAGTACATTCGAGGCAGTAGGTTAGAAGATGAGTATAGTAGAGTGGGAGGATGACGGGTTGAGGGTATCCATAAGAAAATTTTTATAATGACAGTAGTAGAAAGGAGATGAAAGCAGAAGAACATTAACAGGGTCAATGAATTGGAAGTCTGGATGAGGTGCAGTGAGACAACTTGAACAAGGGAACTGGAAGGCCCTAAGGTAGTAGTGCCAGACTTGGGTATTTGATATTCAATTTTAGAAGTGGTTGAATTTCTCATGATGACAAGACACAGAGTTGACAGAGGAGTAGGTGGTTAAGAAGCAGTGTATTAAAGGTAGGTGGAAATATTCAGAGGGAGGATGTTGGATGGATCATTCACTGACAACTTGAAATTATGAGGCCAATAACAAGAGTTGGAGACATGAGAATGACTGAGCCAGGACCAAAAGTTTCAAGTGAGTGAAGAAATGTATCAAATCTGATACTGCAAGAGGAAGAGATGGATGGGAATATAGCCATATGGCATGTGCATCAAAGAGAGAAACAGATTCGTTTCTTTGTTTTATCTTATTTTTCTGGAGAGTCTGAAATTAAAAAGTATCAACAATTAAGTAATATAGACCTGGATTTTGCCTTTTGGAGCTTATAGACTAGTGAGGGAAAAGGATATCATCATATAATTAAATAAAGATGTAATTAAATAAAGAAGTTTGTAATGTAATTATGAACTCTAACAAGAGCTACAAAGAGAGAGCAGTGGCCTCCGAGAGAGCATGTAACAAAGTGACTAAATTGATCTGGGGAGTGAGAGTAAACCCTGAGGACATAATCTTTGAAAAGAGATCTGAAAGATGTGTTGGTGTTAATGAGACAAGGGTGTTGAGAGGAAGGCTAACAACACAAAATTAGAGATTTTTTTAGGGTAGGTATGACAGGAAAGCAAAGGTCAAGTGGGCGGGAGAATAAAAGGAATTTTTGATGGTGTCAAAGGTGACACAAAAAATGGATCAAGGAATGAGCTAAACTATCAAGAGAAAATAAATTAGTCTGGGAACTAGGGATGATGTTACATAAAGAAATAGCATATGCAGAGTAAGAAAGTGAGAAAGCTACTAGTTAGAGTGGAAGAGTACCTTTCAGAAGTATGATAGTGAAAGATCTTTGTAAAATCTAGAATGTGTCCAGAAGAGTAGTTTTGGTGAATAAAGTCATCAGATGAATGAGAGTCTACTAATGGTTTCGCTAAACTATTAGACTTAGAAATAATAGTATAATCCAGATGCCAAAATCTTCAGTGCGTCTGGATGAGTTAGTGTGAACTTACAGCAAAAAGAAGGGACAAAAAGCAGTGTTGTCTTCTTTTTAATGAGGGTAAAAGATATGTTCTGGACAAATTGCATCAATTGCATAAATACTGAACTTCAGTTTCACCACATGTAAAATGGGAATGATAACCCTTATCCTGAATAGCTATTGTTAGAATAAATATAATGGGAAACACATGGCAGAACACCTAGCACATATGAGAAAACAAAAGATAATTATATAAATTGTCATATTTATACTTATTACTAGAAAGAGTTGCCAGGTATATTATTGATTGTTTAAAGAAGATTTTTCTGTTATTTGGCAGCCTAACAAATGTAGTATTACTTTATTTATGTGTCTATGCAGAAAGTTGTAGCATTAGGAAGACTATCTAACATGTAAATACTGTATAAGTTTTAAAGACACAGCTACAGAAGCAGAGCTGATTCAACATAGGGATGGAGGTGGGTGGGTGGGAGGAGGAGCACTCTCAGTTCCTTCTTTGACAGTTCTTCTCTGAAAAGTACAGCCCTAGGAGGCTCATCAGTCAGCAAGTATTATAATATTCCAGTTGAGGAAACAGAGGCTTTGCACAGTCACAAAACAACTCAACACCAAAGAAAAGTCCAAAAACCCATGCTCATTGATCTTTACATTACTGCTATATTCACTGGACCATTCACTGACCATACTGTCTCTCCTACAATTCCTTAATCTTTGAATATGGTGTCTGCATTCCTCTTCATCGAAGTGATTCAAATGGGCATTCCTGGGTCCAGAAGCCTAATAAACACTGAATATCATGTTCTTTCTTATAAAATCCACCATACTATGAGTTCAGCAAAGAGGTACCTGGATAATGACTTGGGAAACAAATAGCTCTCCAGAGAGATTCCTGATGTGCTGAATCCCCTCATATTCCTCAGCTCTGGCTCCCCATACTATAGCTCTATGGTCTCATAGTCACTACCACATGAAGCAGCCATGATTACAAGCCCTTACCCTCACCTAGATGCCTCGAAGCTTGAACTGGGTGAGGTAGTCACAATTTACAGGTTCACTGTGAGAGGGGACAGCCAGCTTGTACAGTAGCACTCTGCCTCTTATTTGGAAGCCCACTTAAGGTTGAGAGTAGTGGTGCTCCAAAGGCAGTATGCACTCCTCCTGTCTGTAATATTCTTAGCTATTATCACCATGAGTATAGCACGTTAGGGGGTAACCCACTGATATAGCTGAACTTGACTCTAAAATGTACAGTAATGAACTGCAGCAGCTGTAGTGCTCTAAATCAAAGATTCCTAGCGCCGGCGAGGGAATGGGAAGGGTAGTACATCCTCTCTGTAAGTAGATTCTTTGTCAGGTAGCCTGCCTGCCACCTAAAAGCAAAATCCTATTATACCTGTGAAACCCCACAGCGAGGGCAGAGTCAGACAAGCATCACAAAGCAACTTGGGCAAATTCCTGGGATGCCAGGCCACTGTGCAGAGCTTTCAAGGACAATAATTATCCCATCTGCAGACTCTCTTGAAAAGCACTAAAAAAGTGCAGGTCATGACATAGGACCACCACGGGCACTATTCCTCTCTTGGGCAATCCTTGAGGGCCAATCAGAACAACAAAGCCATGAACCTTGCAAAAATTTTCAGCTAAGGAAATATATAGATTGGATAACAAAAACAGTTTGGGGTAGACCCAAGCCGAAGACTTTAGAAAATTGGTGTGGTTTCTACTATGTTTATAAGAAAATTTCCATGCCGTAATAAATGGGGAGATTTGGTGCCAGTAAAAAGTAGAAAAAGTAAAATCCATTATAGACACACTAGGAGTCTTGACTATATTAATGCAAATTCATTTTAGAGATTGCTAAATTATTTACATAGTTGTGGAACTTGTAAACTTCCCTGTCTTTCCAAAAGCATTTGTTCATTAGAAGTCTCTAAAAATCAGATGTTGTTGCAAGCACAGAATTAAATCAGAGCTCTGTCCATAATCGGCTTCTGAATGTTTATCCATAAATTGACAAGGTGGAATGAAGACATGTCCTGATGAAGAGACACAAGAAACCAGAAGGATTATGATCCTCCTCCTGCCTCTGCTCTGCCTTAATTTCTAAACATTCAGTCACAGCAAGGGGCCACGCATACCAGGACCGAGCTGGCCAGAGCTCAGCTCTCAGAGAAAGGAGAACAGAAACTCTAGGCAGTGTTCTTCTCTGCAGAACACAGGCTGTCTAGTCATTATTCCAGTGAAACATATTTTTTACAACTGAAATCATCTGAGCTCAATCGAGGTTAGGAATGAGAGCAGGAAGGAACTGCTTGTTCCTCTCTTTGTCCACCAGATTCCCATTTCAGCATCATTATTCTTTCCTACTTTCCTTCTCTCTCGATGTTAAGGCTGACAGGTTAAAAACCTGTGAACATATTGCCACTAACATTCAGAATAAAAAGCAAATTATTACTAAACTTTACCCTTTTTCTAAAATTTCCAAAAATTCATACAGAAAAATCATCACTAATGATTTCAGATTATAAATCAGTTCATGTCACCATGAACTTCTGATCTGTAGATATTTTCTTCCTTCTTCCTCAGAGGCCTCATTGATCCAGATGGGTTTTTTTTTTTTATTTCTGGTGATTCCATATTCCAGGTTATATTGTCCAGCCATGATATGGTCTACCTAGATTTCATGAGAAAATTTTTTTCTCCTGGTAAAGTAAGTCATCTTTCTGGACTCATGTCTGACTTTATCGCCACTTTAATACTTGCAGTATCTGCTGTACCATGTTCTCTCAGATTATATTCCTGGGTAATAGCTGAGATCTTGTTAATTCTGTACTTTGTGTTCCAGGATATTTTTTTATTTAAATTATATCACAGTATAGTATTGCTTAGGTACCTTAGCTGTTTGGAGAGATATTAAAGAGTTAACTTTATTTTCTACTCCCAGTTTAACAAAGCTATCATGACGTGCTAAGATTTTTAAATTTCCCATGTTTTGCATTCATTGTATGTTGACTACAGTGTAACAATGTGCCTTTTTTACTTTTCTTCTTTTTTTTTTGGATTACACTAAGAAGATAACTTCAAGAAAATTTATATTCTGTTCTTTCATTTATATTGAAATCCAGTAATTCTCGGGATGACTAAAATGAAAACGGTTAATTTTCTTCATGGGCAATGGACTGAAAAACAGTGTTCTTATAAAATATTATCTTGGATATAGAATCCATAAGTTTAAAAAATAATCAGTCTTTACTGCTGAGAAAGTGGGTCATCATTCTTTCTCTTATTTCAAACATACCCTACATACCCCTGGAAGTGTTATTTAGTAGTGTATGTCTATCGTTAGCACTGTCCCCAGAGATATGGTGCCTGCCCTCTATGAATATATGATGGGCCAAAGAAAAAGGGCACACAAATGAGAAAACTCAGATTGCAGAATTTAGTTAGAATCCTTCTGTGAGCTCAGTGACACAGCTTAGAGATTAGTCACCTAACCAAATGTAAACACCAGGTCTCCTATAGTCCGGTTATTACTGTCCGATAGTACACAAGACTCAAAAACAAAGGCCTTAATATTTTTTAATTAAATTACAAACTTTTGAATAGGCAATACATTCACATGGTTAAAAAATGAGAATACTGTAGCAGGATGTAAGTCAAGAGCTCTGTTCCTACCTTTGTCCCTAGCCACTTCTTTCCCCCTGCCTTACTCTCTACTGCAGGGGTCCCCAAACTTTTTACACAGGGGGCCAGTTCACTGTCCCTCAGACCGTTGGAGGGCCGGACTATAAAAAAAACTATGAACAGGCCCTGGACGGTGGCTCAGCAGTAGAGTGTCGGCCTGGCCTGCGGGAGACCAGGGTTCGATTCCCACCCAGGGCACATAGGAGAAGCGCCCATTTGCTTCTCCACCCCCCCTCCTTCCTCTCTGTCTCTTTCTTCCCCTCCTGCAGCCAAGGCTCCATTTGAGCAAAGATGGCCCGGGCGCTGGGGATGGCTCCTTGTCCTCTGCCCCAGGCGCTAGAGTGGCTCTGGTCGCGGCAGAGCGACACCCCGGAGGGGCAGAGCATCGCCCCCTGGTGGGCAGAGCGTTGCCCCTGGTGGGTGTGCTAGGTGGATCCCGGTCGGGCGCATGCGGGAGTCTATCTGACTGTCTCTCCCCGTTTCCAGCTTCAGAAAAATACAAAAAAAAAAAAAAAAAAAAAAAAAAACTATGAACAAATCCCTATGCACACTGCACATATCTTATTTTAAAGTAAAAAAAAAAAACAAAAACAAAAAAACAAAACAAAACAGGAGCAAATACAATATTTAAAATAAAAACAAGTAAATTTAAATCAACAAACTGACCAGTATTTCAATGGGAACTATGGGCCTGCTTTTGGCTAATGAGATGGTCAATGTGCTCCTCTCACTGACCACCAATGAAAGAGGTGCCCCTTCTGGAAGTGCGGTGGGGGCCCGATAAATGGCCTCAGGGGGCTGCATGTGGCCCACTGGCCGTAGTTTGGGGACCCCTGCTAGTATTTAGTTACTCAAATATCTTTCCAGAGTTTTCTTGGGTAAAATAAGCAAATGGGAATATTTTACTTTTCTGTACATGAAGAGTAGCTTATGACGGACAGTTTGTAAACTTTGGGTTCTCTGCTTGATAACAAATCCTGGAGATTGTCAGATCAGGATGTAGAGAACCACACTGTTCTTACTGTAGCTACATATTATTCAATTGGAAGTTCATGCGTTGTGTGGATATACCAGTCTGTTTCACCAGGATCCAATCTGGATTCTGAATGGTGGTTAGCAAGGCAATCCTACCTCTTGTTAGCTAAGGCGTTTACAGCAAAGACTCTTTTTTTCTGGACATACACATTAAGAGAGTGATGGTGAAGAACTGATACCTGAGGCACAGGAAACTTTTCCTTTTAACTGGGCTCACTCAAAGGTCAACTTCAGAAAGATAATCTAGACATCTCACAACTGACAGATTCTTTGGTTGTGTTTATAAGAAGTCTACATCTTCCCTAATCTGGTGTGACCTTGGCCTGTTTGGTACATGCACACAGGGATGCAATGCATGTACTTTTCTGAGACTTTAATTCACACATACTAAGGGAAAAGGGTGATGGGTGACTGATGATGTAGGTAGTGACAATCCTTATGAAGAATCAAGGATACCGCAGTCTGTTACTCCTCTCAAAAGCAGCTGCATGTTGAAGTTATCAGACCATATCAGGCTTAAGGGACATTAAATGTCAGGAGAGCAGACCTGCTATAGAAAGCTGATGGGAGCTGCGGGAACCTTTAGTATCAAATGTTCTCCTGTATAATAATAGGCAGCAGCATCAATCTCAGAAATGCTGTTACAAATGTCAAAGAAAACCTTCTCTGTACATAGATTAAAGTTGCAGATAAAAACAGAGGACCAAATCAAAGCTCTAGTGTTCCCTTTTGGAAACCACCCTGCCCAAAAAATGCAATTTCTGAGTTATCAAAAAATAGAATCTCTCAAAGAGTATTCATAAAGGTTCACATTTTGGTGTTATCACAGAAGCTTATATTGAGAAAATGCTACTTCTTCCTCCCCCCTCCCCAAGGCTGAAGCAGCATCCCACCTTTTCTCCCTAACAAACACTGTTCCTTCAGAATAGCCAGCTTGGCTGCAAACAACACTATGTTCTGCAGAGCCAGGAGCCACACACCAATGTGCATTCTCAGTTTCCCGTAGAACCCCCCTTTCCTAAAGGAACCTGGGAATAAACTATTTAAAGTAACCTTATGAAGCCAATATCCATGACCCCTGAATAAAATTTCATCTGGAGAAGCAATTTAGACACCATAAATACAATGGAGTGTCTACTGAGAAATCTCGGTGTAAAAATATAAACAAAAGTTTGGATTTATAAGGCTTCTTCTGGATGTGACAATTCAGACATTAAACATTAGGAGTTTGATTTATCAAGTAGATGGTTAGGCTGGGAGAATTTTTATATTTTTCTAAAAGGGAGAGGCAGTATGACAAAAAGAAATTTTTATCAGCTTCACTTAAGGTACACAAACACACACACATACAAATAATACACACACATGTACAAACACACTCACAATCTGCACAAAGATATGCCTGTAAATGTCATTTTCCCTAATGTTGCTCTCAAGAATGTCTTGCTTATTGACATCCCTATACAACCTTGGTTATGGGAAGAACTCCATACATTTTTTGATAATCTGCATGTTTACTCTAAGATATAGTTACAGAAGTTTTTAAAGTAACAGAGCACTTATGTTTAGAGATTTGCATTTAATGTTCTTATGTTTCCCTTAGCTGTACTACTGTTTTCCAGTGTATTTCTGGGAATCTCTTAAGCAGACAAGTGACTCAGATTCCCTAGCTGATTAATATGTATAGAGAAAACTTTTTTGAAGATGAAGACTTAGTATTATCACTGAGATCAGAATGGGTTCAAATACTTTGTTAATCTCTGATAAATGATCAATAAGTGATATCATTTGTGAACTATGCCTTTGCCTATGCTGTCTCCCAGGCTGCTTGCAACTTGGATAATAGTTTACATGGCTGTTAAACTAGTGGTCCTATAATAGCTATTGTTACCTCAGACATCAATTCTTAGAAAGAAACATTGTTAGTGGGGTTATTTTTCCCTCCAAATAAATGTCACGTTATTAAAATAAAATCATAGTTCACCTACTACATTAAGAGGAAATGCTATCTTAAGTAAGATATTTTTAATATTTTATATATACTGTGAGGGGAAGCATAGTTTGCCTTTTAATTCCTTTTTGCCTTACTGTGCTAAATAGTAAGGCCATAGGACTTTGGAAAGTACTATGTTGACAAGAGTAGTAAGAGCAGAAATCCTGCCTTGTTTGAGATCGTAGAGGGCAAGCACTCAGGCTTTCACCATTAAGTATGATGTTAGCTGTTGATGTTTTTAAGATGCTCTTTATCGAGTTTAGAAAGTCCCTTTCTATTGCTTGTTTGCTGAAAGATTTTTATCATAAACAAGTGTTGAGTTTTATTAAATGTTTTCTGTATTAATTGATATAATCATTTGACACGCTAGTCTGTTGATGTGGTAAATAATGACTGATTTTTTTAGTAGCTAACCAACTTTGTACCTAGATGTACTATAAAATTATTTCTACATATTGCTGGATTTAATTTGCTAAGATTCTGAGTATTTTTGAGTTTATATTCATGAGGGACATTTATATGTAGCTTTCTTTTTTGTGATATCTTTCTCTTGTTTTGGTATCAGGTTAATACTTGTCTGATAACATGAATAAAAAGTGTTCCCTTTTCTTCTATTTTCTGAAAATAATTTGTGTATAATTGGTATTAATCCCTGAAATACTTGATAGAATTCTATAATGAAGCCATCTGGGTATTTCTGTATTCTTTTTCTGGAGTTTTAAACTCATGAACTCAATTTCTTTAATAATTATAGCACTTTTAAATTACTTTATATTGGGTGATTTTTTTCTCTGTATTTTATAAACCATTTTAGTTGTTAAGGTAGGAGGATTCACTTGATACTAGCTATTCCTCCATACCTCCAAACAGATATCTTCCTCATTTTTTTTATTTAGACAATGAAATTTAACAGGGTGATGTTGGTGAGCCAAAGTACACATATTTAGAGGAAACACCTCCACATCATCTGGACAGTTGATTATGTTGTATACCCATCACCCAAAGTCAAATCATCTTCCGTCACCTCATATTTGTTTCTCTTTATGCCCCTCCCCTCTCCCCACCCCCTTCTCTCTCCTCCTTTCCCCTCCCCCTGGTAACCGCTGAACTCTTATCTATGTCCCTGAGTCTCAACTTGTGTCCCACCTATGTGTGGAATCATACAGTTCTTAGCTTTTTCTGATTTACTTATTTCACTCAGTGTAACATTATCAAGGTCCATCTATATTGTCATAAATGGTACTATGTCATCATGTCTTGGCCACCGTGAACAATGCTGTGATGAACATGGGGGCGCATGTGTCTTTACATATCTATGTTTTTGAGTTTTGGGACTATATACCCTGTAGAGGTCATATGGCATTTCGTTTTAAGATAAATACAGACCACACTTTTAAAAACTGTCAGGATAGGAAGTAGAAAGTGTGCATCAGTAAGGCCTCAAGAAATAAACTAGATAAAATATTGAGGAGAAAAACCTCTCAAAAACATAAGAATTGTTAACAAATGGTTTCAAACTGATAAAACAAATTTTGCAGAGTACTGGTAAGAACCGGATGAATTATGAGCCCTGTTGTAGTGACAATGAAATATATCTACATGTTTCTTAAAGACCATTTGCTCTTTTCTGGGCAGTTCCTTTAAGTACACGTTACATTTGATGTTAGCAATACTCATGTATACCTCACAAAATTTAATTTGAAAGGCACTAGCAAGGAAAATTCAGGGACCCTTCCCTGGTACAGAAATATCTCTTAGCAACCTGCTCAGCTTATTCTTGAAACTCTCACACTCTTCAAAGTGAAATTATTTGATTACCACTATTTTTTGATTATTAAGTGGGGAAAAAAGTTCTTGACAAGGAAGTGCTTTTAGTTTTAACAGCAACTGGTTCTGTTACGGTTACTGATTTACTAAAATATTGCTCACAGTAGGTTGCTTAGACAGGACCCAGATTTACATAAACATTCAAAAATAATCAAAGATCAGAGTCAGCTCAAATATCAAACTCAGGCAAATGTCAATTTTCCTCTTCTTTGCTCCAACTGAAAATCAAAAGAGCTAACTAATTTTACTAATATCAAAAAAAAATTTCCCTTCCTTAATAACCTCATGGGACTGAGGCCAAATCAAATGTGATATTTGCTTTTATATCAAAAACAAAGTGAACTTTTATAAATCAGATTTTATGCAGTCTATAGTATAAAGAACCAATGAGAGAGATTTATCTCAAAATCCATAAATTGAACACAAACTCACAAAATAAATTAAATCAAGTATGAAAGAAAATCAACATCCTGGTTTATGGAACAATAAATATGTAAAAAGGTTGAAAAATAATATAGCAAGGCAATCAAAACCTCAAGCAAAAAGGATAGCAAAGGATAGGTCATGCAGGAAAAAAATGAAATATAATGAGAAAGAATAGTATGAAAAGAATTTTCACATAGAAATCAGAAAATAGCATGATGTACATCATGACATTGCAGCAGGGATAGAGTTTCTAAGCAGTGAGCTCGTTTCCATCTCTTTACTTGTCCTCAGGAATTAATGATTGTTGGAAAATTATTTTATAACCAGTTATTTTAAAAATGTGTTTTGCAAAAACACTGAAGTTTAAGAAACTGAAGCTTTTCTAACAGGAAAGTGACAGCTACTCTTAGCTGGCTGCATATTACTGAAGAGTTGAATTATCATGCTATTGTTCCGACAAACTCAACCAAAGTGGCTAATCCATCATGGTCTATGAACAAGTTGTCACCATATCCTGAGAGCTGTGCCTCTAAGATGATAAACATTTAGTTGATATGTGTGTGTGGTGGTATGCAAAGGACACTAGTGGGATAGAAGACAAGAGAAAGGTGTGGTTTTTAGTTATATTATTGTATAGTTTTATTGGGGAAAGAAATGGGAAGGATAAATAAAAGAGAAAGAAGAGAATAAAGATAATAAATTGAGCTATCTTTGACACTGCCTTCTCAGACTCAAAATTCCTGTAGTAATTGATATCTGTGACACTGGTATGGCACTTCTAATCAGCTTTAGCTCAGTAGTAATGATAATAGTTGCCATTTATTAAGCACTAATCACATGCAGAAAGAGTTTAAACATTTTTAAAATGTGATCACATTTAATTCTCACAACAACCCCCTCTAAGGTATATTCTTCATAGATGATGAATCTGAAGTCTTGAGAGGGTTAACTAGATTGCCAAGGATCACAGAGCTAGTAAGTAGCAGAGTTAAATTTAGCATCCTTATTTTTATCAATGTGGTATATTAGCTTAACATTTTAATAAATTTTTAACAAAAACAACTCTTTTTTACCCATGTAGATTATAAATTCTTTCAGTTTAATGATTGAACATTGCATTACTTTTTTATTTTATTTTTTTTCATTTGTTAAAAAGATTATGTTTAACTACAATCTTCTTTCAAGCTCCATCACTCTGTCTAGGTTTCTTTTTTTTTTTTTTTTGTATTTTTCTGAAGCTGGAAATAGGGAGAGACAGTCAGACAGACTCCCGCATGCGCCGGACCGTGATCCACCCGGCACGCCCACCAGGGGCGAAGCTCTGCCCACCAGGGGGCAATGCTCTGCCCCTCCAGGGCATCACTTTGTTGCGACCAGAGCCACTCTAGCGCCTGAGGCAGAGGCCAAGGAGCCATCCTCAGCGCCTGGGCCATTTTTTTGCTCCAATGGAGCCTCAGTTGCGGGAGGGGAAGAGAGAGACAGAGAGGAAGGAGGGGGGGGATGGAGAAGCAGATGGGCGCTCCTCTTGTGTGCCCTGGCCGGGAATCAAACCCGGGACTTCTGCATGCCAGGCCGACACTCCACCACTGAGCCAACCGGCCAGGGCCTGTCTAGGTTTCTATTTTGTAAGACCCCCAGAATGTGGAAGGAGTCCATCAACTATTAGGTGTCCAATAAAGTATTAAAAAAAACTTGTTTCATTAATACATAAACCCATCATTTAAGGAGAAGAATGGCATAACATTAACAACCTCTAGAGTCTCCATTTTGAACAATTCAAAATATTTAAAATGAGAAGAGAAATTTATTCATTACACTTCATTAATGAATAAAATTACAGAACATTTTATGAAATACCTATGCCAAATTATAGTATGTCTTCGTTTGCCTATATCTGGCTTTTTTCTTATACTCTACCATATTTCCCCATGTATAAGATGCTCCCATGTATAAGATACACCTTAATTTGGGGGCCCAAAATTTGAAAAAAAAAAGTATTACATAAAGTTATTGAACTCAAGTTTTATTTATCATAAAATTTATACAACTCCTCATCACTGTCAAAATTCCCAACCATTAGCTTGTCTTCATCTGCGTCTGATGACAAATCATTTTCTTCATATATTGCCTCATCCTCACTGCCATCTATGGCATTTGAAATGCCACACTTCTTAAATGACTTAATTATCTCAATCTTGATATTATTCCAGGATCTTTTCACCGAAGTACAAACTTCTCCTACAGTTGGTTTCTTCACTCTTCCTGCTGGTGTCAAATTGTTCCCAAAAGACTTCATCCATTGGTTCCATTCATCTCTCATGGTAGCTTTGAAGGTTTTGTTAATGCTGACATCAAGTTGTTGGAACTGGGATGTCAAGCCTCTAGGTATGATGGCAAGTTTTGTATTTTGTTCTGCAGCAATCTTCTTTGTGTTTTTTATTATGTATTCCCTCAACTGATCAAGCGCCAATAGGGCAGGTTTGCATAAGAGTCCAGCTGTTCTCCTTCTCTAAACTTTCTCAAACCATGTCTTCATCCAATCCTAATTCATCCAACACTTGTCATGAACATGGACAATCAATCTTCAAGGAATATCTTCTCTTGGCATTGTTTTGCATTTGAAAATCAGCATAGGAGGCAGCCTGGTTCTGGCAGCACAACGAGCTAGAACAATTGTAATATGGCTTTTTTCATGTATAGTTGTCTTCACATTTAGAGTTTCCACTCCCTTCTTATCAACAATTCTGTTAATTGAGACATCAAATTGAAGGGGTACTTTGTCCATATTTGCAATCAGTCCCAACTCAAACTGATGTGTCTTTAGACATTAAATGACAAAATAATGAAATTTAAGGACCTTCTGCTCATAGCTTTCAGGCAACTTTTGGGAAAGTCTGGTGTGTGTACTCATGCTTAATCCATTCCATTTTATGAACCTGAAACACCAATTGTGTCCACCTTTGAAATCAGTAACTTCTTTTTCATCAGCAATTCTTCTTGCCTCATGCTGAACCATCTTTGTGGACACAGGAATTCCAATTGCCTTTTGCTCCTCAATCCATATTTTTAATTCCCTCTCTAAATCAGGCCATTTTGCTGACTTGCCTCTATGGCCTTCTTCTTCTGTGGCATTTTCAGTAGGGTTTTTTCTTCCCGTAGCCAGTCTCAGATTGATTTCTCAGTTGGAGGAGGACCAAACTTACATTCAGCAACATGATTTCCATTCACTTTTGCAAACTGGATCACTTTTAACTTGAATTCAGTACTGTACAAAAATCTTTTCTGAGGTATTTCTGGGCAGAACATGGCAAAACATAATCTACCATAATGTACTGCTAACAAGTGCAAAACAATGAGCTCAAAGACAACAAGCGTGAAAAAGCAGGAAATACAAGTAAAAAAATCTACAACAATGAGTACAAAAACAAGCATGGAAAAGTAGGAAATACAAGTAAAAAAATCTACAACCACTGTATAAGATGCACCCAGATTTTAGACCCCAAATTTTTTGTAAAAGGGTGCAAGTTATACATGGCGAAATATGGGTAACTAACTTTCTTCACCCCATTTAATATTACTGCTGCTACCTAACATTTTGTGAAAGGTAACAACTCTCAGTAATTTAATACAGCTGTATTATACTCACTCTATCATTGTTATTATATTTTAATCACATGACTTAAACAATGAGATATCATTCCAAATTGATATCAAATAACTATTTAAAAAATCCAATCCATTTTCTGTTGTACCAATGTACTACATTTCAACATGTTTTATCAAATAAATTTTAAATTACAGTATTTTTATGAACACATATAGTCATGAGTCAGTGCTTAAAGCATTTTATCCAATACTCTGATAATCTAGAAATAGGAATCTCTCCTAACCTAAACTGACTTGTTAGTCTCATTATCTATCATTGGTTGTGTGAGAAAAATAAGTCTAAAACTTTCATAAAATTTTAAATAAGTTATTCAAAATTTCAGACCAAGGGGACAAAATGGGCACAGAGTAGGCAGTTGCACCAACTCCCACTTCCCAGAACCAAGGTGGATTACAACTTAAATATGAGAACACTCATCATGAAAGACAAATTTTGGACTGAACTAAGAGAATTCTACAGCCAAGGACCACCAAAGAACCCACACTGACTATGGTAGGAAGAGCGGTGACACAGAGAAGGCTGCCCAGCTCCCAGGAGCGGGAAGCAGGGAGCAAGGAACAGCATCTGGGAGGAACTTTCACGACAGGGAGGATGTCCAGTAAGTTGCAGGTCCTTATCCCTAAAACCGGAATCCCATCCCAGAGCCTTGGAGCCTGGAAGGGGCTGACAGACTATAATTAGTTGAGAAAAAAAGCCTAGACAGTGTTTGAGAGAAGGAGGCAAAACTTTCAGACCCAGGCTCTGTATTAAAGGAACTGCATGGAGAAAGTGGCTCACAACCACTTTCCCAGAGCTCCAGCAGGACACCTAAACCCATGAGCTGAGTAACTCCCCAAATTTAAAGTGAACCAGCATCACCAGCAAAGGAAAGAAAATGCCCCGTCCACCAGAAGCTCTCTTACCCTAGTTAGAACAAAGGCACTTAGAGCCAGACACCATGCTAAGGACACAAATAAAGAGTGCAGAGATCTAAGCTACACCACCCACCGCACTGCTGAGTGCTTGCCCGGGGCAGTCAGGCAAGAGGTGGCAGGGTACTGGCTGCAGAGGTTCAAGCAAGCACGCACAAGCCGGCCTGCAGAGCTGGGTACAGCCATTGCCACTGGGGAAGCCCGGGCTCACACAGCCCTGCACACTGAGTAGCCCGCTCTTGGCGGGTGCGGAGGCCCAAGAGTCAACAGAGGGGCAGTAAGCTCACCAACATCTCTCACAGCAATATATTTGCTGATTTATCTCCAAGGGCAAGTGAAATAAAAGACAAGATAAACAAATGGGACTGTATCAAACTAAAAAGCTTTTGCACAGCTAAGACAATATGAACAGAATAAAAAGACAAACCACACAATGGGAGAACATATTTGACAATACAGGGTTAATAACCAAAATTTATAAAGAACTTGTAAAACTCAACACCAGGAATACAAACAACCCAATCAAAAAATGGGCAAGAGAAATGAATAGACACTTCTCCAAAGAGGACATACAGATGGCCAATAAACAGATGAAAAATGTTCAACATCACTAATCATTAGAGAAATGCAAATTAAAACCACAATGAGATACCACTTCACACCTGTCAGAATGGCACTCATTAACAAAACAACACATGATAGGTGCTGGCTAGGATGTGGAGAAAGGGAAACCCTCCTGCACTGCTGGTGGGAATGCAGACTGGTGCAGCCACTGTGAAAAACAGTATGGAGATTCCTCAAAAAATTAAAAATCAAACTTTCTACCTTTTGACCCAGCCATCCCACTTTTAGGAATGTATCCCAGGAACACCATAGTACTGACTCAAAAAATAAATGAACTCCCATGTTTATGACAGTATTATTCAAAATAGCAGAAATCTGGAAACAGCCCATGTGTCCATCAGTGGACGAGTGGATTAAAAAGCTATGGTACATATATGTAATGGAATACTATGCGACCATGAAAAAAAGGAATTACTACCTTTTGCAACAACATGGATGGACCTGGAAACTATTATGTTGAGTGAAATAAGCCAGGCAGAGAAAGAAAAATATTATATAACCTCACTCATTTGAGGAATCCAAGGAACAATGTGAACTAAGCAATGGTATTAAACCTGAAGGGAAGGGAGGGAGGGAACTTTTGGGAGTGGGGTAAGGGAGATGTTGAGGGGTATATGAGGGAGGGGGATGCGTTCAGGGAGACACTAGAATCTATGTAAACACAATAAATAAATAAATAAATAAATAAATAAATAAATAATCCAAACTACTTCTTCAGGTTGACTAAATATGCAGCATATTCAAAACCTCACAATTTTTTTTTTTTTGTGCCATGACACAATCCAAAGCTAGAGATAAGTAAAAAGTTAGGTAAGAAAATAAATTGATTCTAATGGTGATGGGGAGAAGGAAGTAGGCAGTAATCATGATTTTCTGTCATTATAGATATTTAGAACTGAATTATTAGGCAAGTATTTTCCATTGATTAGCAACTATATCTATAACTATATATAAATGGATTAACATCGTCTTTGAATATTTACTGTTGTAGAGAAACAGTTTCAGTGCAGACATCCAGATAAGTATGGGTCCTGAAAATGTATAGAAGTTAAGCTAAGATCAGCCAGCTAACTTTCCAAAAGACCTATAACCTTACCCTAAAATTCATTTAGGCTTAAAAGAATAAGCAAATATTTCTTATATATACTTATTCTTAATTATATTGTGTGTGTACACACATACACAAATATAAATATATTTTACCATTTGTGAGATGTCATGTAGATCCTTAAATTCAAGAAGCTTTGGTTATAAGTACTGAGAAATACTTAAGAAATGATATTTTCCACTAAACACAATATTAAATCTAGCAGGTGGACACAGAGTTCAGACACTATAGCAGTCTGTGAGAAAAAGAGTGATGCAGTAAAAAACCTGTTCTTTCCATATCAGAAGATGTGACAAATTCCACAAAATTCTGAACAGAATATAGAACATAGAATATACAAGTTATGTGAGGTATAAGAAAGTAGATCCTTGGGGGTCTGTGATGTTTTAGGTCTGGAGAAACCACCAAAGGAGACTGGAGATGACAATGAAGCAATAGAATGTTGTATTGTGGGTAGCAGTAGACTATTATTGCTTGACCAAGATTGATGCTTTAAGCAAAAATATATCAGTCACCCAAGGATTGAATCAGACATACAGGGAGATTATATTTCTTTTCAAAAAGTAGAACATAAACCATGGCAGAGAGAAACAAAGTTGACTTAGATCACAAAGTCAGAAAACTATCAGGGAGACTTATCAACAACTGCAATTATTTCAAAAACCGAAGATATTTTATATTTAAATTTTTGCCTATACATCACCAAATTCTGGAACTTTTCTCATGCCTGTAATAAAGTTAAGGGGCACCCATGTAAGACTTGCCTATATACAAGAGGCCATTTTAAATGGGTGAGAGAAACTTTGACAGGAAGCCTGAGTAAGAGACTTCCCTGGCCTCCTTGAGGACCTCTTCCATGTGGCAGTAGTTGCCATGGTAACTCAAGGAATCACATTAAACCATCAAGCTCAAGAGTCCAAATTCAGAAGCTTTATTTTAACCTTTCTAATTCACTACACCCTTTAGTACTGGAACTGCATTACTTAAGAAAACTCTTTACAATAAAAAGCATCTCTTTGTGGTCACAGTACCACCATCATACATAGGCTAATAGGTTTATTTTTCAATTTCTTTGTAAATCTGAAATATATGATTAATGATCCATCAGTAAATACATATTAGTTATGTAGTTATTTGAAAGTATCTGAATGAAACTCTAAGAAGTCTTGTGTGCTATTTTATTAGATCTTTTTCCCTTTGGTGGTATCTCTACTAATCACTTCTGACATCTAGACTCACTTCTGCACAGGACCAAAGTGCTGGCATAGCTTTCTTCCATGCTGTATCTTGATAATGTGGGAGGACTGCTATCTTTCAGGACGAAAAACAATTCAAGCAAAGTTATTGGAATGGGTCATCAAACCAAACAACAAACATTAACACTCAATTGTCCTAAAAATCTTAATTAACCTCACATTCCTAAAGGTTTCTTATACTTTCACACAAATGAAGTGTTAATTGGTGTGAAGAAATTAAGAAATAACAGACCATGGATTCAGTATCTTTTTCAGAATTTTTAACCAGATCTGGAGGCAATTCCTGGTTTTATTTATACTGAGCCATATCTTTTCTTGAGACCCGAGCTCTGGGGAGTCTGTTCCCTAAACCAGTTTCTTAGAAATATGCTTCTATTCTGAAAGGAAATCTTCTGGGAAGAGAGCTAAGAAAATGAAAGAGAAAACAGGAATCATAAAGCATGAAAAGACAGAGGAGAACAAAAACGTAAAAAACAAAATCAGAAAAAAAATAGTCTAAGTATAGAAAACAAGAAAGCCCAATCTGAAAGAAAATCTCTTTGCCAATTCAAAGTAAAACTCCCAAGGCTTATTCCAAGATTTAAACACAAGTATTATATCTGTGGCAAAGAGCAGAGCATTATTAAAATTTTAATATTCTAACACAATATTTCTTCTTCTAGAATATCTAATTCCCATTTCCCTTATTACCTGCATCTGAGAAATACATTAATTTTTTCTAAGTCAATTTACATTTTTATAAAATGGTATAAAATATCTTTCTTTAAATATTTATTGGAAAAAGTTTCAGAGAAGTAGAGTATTTGAGATAATTCTTTATGTAATCATTCAAATATTTCCTTTTCAAATAAATAGATACAGATGTGTCTATTGGCTACTATATCAGAATGTTTGAAAATAGTGAGAAAATGCTTGGAGAAAGACAGAGTAGTATTTGATCTTGCCATTTAGTAACCACATAAACCCAGATCGCTCTAATATTTTAGTTTGAGGTTTTGTAAAATTACTATTACAATAGTACATTCTTGTTTTCAAGTTTAAATGAGGCAATAGTATATGGTACCTGGAAAGCAATAAATTCACAATAAATGCTAGACAATATAAATGTTACTATTATTTTTATTGTTACTATTACTGATATGATTAACAATATGATGTTTTTCTAAAGAAAAGGAATGGTAAATATACATTTCAGTTTTTTTCCTTATATTCTGCACCAGTTTACCACTAATTTGTCACTTCAGAGGCCCTAACAAGAAAGACAAAATAACCTGGAATGGGAATGAGTGAAATAAATTTGCCCAGCAACTACTTTTACCAATTCAATAGCTTCAGATTTAGTTATGTTGTACAAACATAGTAGAATATGATAAAACAGAGCCAGGAAGCCCAATGCCTAATGATAAAGACAGTTTGTTCCAGATTCAGTACATATTTTACCACAGGCTGATGGTAGAAGTCCAAACCTATCTGCAGGTGTAGCATAGACATGGCAAAAGATATGTCACATTTCTAATCAATGGAATTCTAATATGCATTTAACTCTATGCTCAGATTTAGATCATTTCAGACACAAGACATGATTCTAACAAGAGTGCTTAAAACACAAATCATCTGCTAAGAGTTTTCCGTTTTTGCAAAACTCTCTTTTAACAGTTTCTATAATTCTCTAAAAAATACACAGAGAACTCAGCTAGATGAACTCAGCTGCATGAATTCAGCTCTTCCTGATCGATTTTTTATTTCTTACTTCCACCCTGAAGCAATTCTTAGTTTTACATGAAATAGAAAGAAAAAAAGTAAATAAAATTGCCCTGGGCAGATAGTTCACGTAGTTGGAATGTCATCTCAAGACAGATGCAAAGGTAGCCATTTCGATCCCTGATCAGGGCACATACAGAAACAATGGTTTCTCTTTCTTTCTCCTTTTTTAAATCAATAAATAAATTTTTGAAAAAAATAGACAAAAGAGATTAAGATACACATAATATATATATTAAGGTCTTTTAGACAAAATTCTTCCCTACAATATAAGTGAATAGATTATTTTAATATCACCAGTTTTTAAAATTACAGTTTCACACATAACAATCATCTGAAATAGGTTAGCATTATCAATAGGTCATAAAAAAAAGGATGGAATTTATAAGTGAAGAAAAAAATGTACTTGTTAAGGACATCTGGAAAAGGATACTCAGAGTGCTTGATTCTCAAGAATACAAGGGCCTGTTATAGGCTGAACTGTCCTAAATTCATGTCACTCAGAATGTGATTGCATTTGGAGATAGGGTCTCTGAAGACGTAATCAAGTAAATGAGATTATTAAGGAAGTTCTAATCCAAAATGACTGGTGTCCTTATAAGAAGAAGAGATTAGGACACCAACATTCACAGAAGAAAGACCATGTGAAGACAGAAAGAGAAGATGACCGTCTACAAACCAAGGAGAGAGACTTTAGACAAAAACAACCCTGCTTCTAACTCCACCTTGAACTTCCAACATCCAATATTATAAAAAAATAAATTTCTGTTGTTTCAGCAACTCAATTTGTGAAACTTTGTTATGGCAGCCTTACCAAATTAATAGTTTGGCAAATGTCGGAGTGGTCAATTCTCAAGTTTTTAAGGGTCAATAAATTGAGAACCTTCTTTATGTTATTTTCTCATTCCTAATACATAAGTTAACTAGCTTCTTCATTTTTCTCCCATTTCTGTTTTATTAAGACAGCTCCCAGAAACGGTGAATAGGAATTAAAGGAAAAAATGAGTTTGGTAAAAAGATTTGTTGAAAGGATGGGATTTAAAAAAAGCTATCTGTCTTTTTTCTCTCCTTTTTAAAAAAAATTTATTTAGAAAACTGAATTGAACAGGGTAATATTGATCAATAAGAGTACACAGTTTTCAGGTAAACATTTCTATAGCATTTGAACTGTTGCTTGTGTTGTATACCCTTTAATTCCACCTGGGTCGAGTTAGGTACCCCCTTTTGCATGCTGCTCTTCCGGCACATAGAGTATTAGATTATATCTGTTTTCTAGATTATAAATGCTAAGCAAGCAGAAATGTTTTTTCTTTCTTACCACATCTGTAGATGTCCTCATAGTATCTGGGACATGATATTCCTAATACCTTGGAAAGTTTTTGACACACAGTGGGCACTTAAATATATCAGTAAACAATAAATATTAGGTGAATAAAGGAACCCTACAACATTGGCACTTTGTGTCTTTTTACTAATGCAGAAACAGAACTTAAATGACTTCCCCAAGATTACATTACTTTTGGTGTTTGAAGGGACCTAAAAAACAAGAAAATCACACTTCTTTTTTCCTTTCTGAGTTCTGAACTATTAGCAGAGACAAAGAAATCTAAAAACAGAGATTGGAATGTTATCTTTATTATTAAGAATAACCTGAAGAACACGATATAGGGATATAAGAACCAAGGGCCTCCTAATAATGACCCTAATATTAAAGAGACTTATCTGTCAGTCTTAGACGACTGAATTGGCTGGAGTTCTCAACATGTAAAATATATAGCATGGGGGCAGGGGACAGGGGAAGCAGAATGACCCCTGCCTTTGTAACTGGACTCTATAGAAAGGAATAAGGAAGAAGTGACATTTTGATACTCATGAATAGGATAAACCACCACATCCCTTCTAGATAGCAGTATGAAGGGAATAAAGAATAATTAGAAGAGTTGTCCTAGTGGAGTGCCCCTCTGCAGAGAGGGAAATGCCAAGAGTAAGTGTTCCCTAGTACCTTCCTTCCCAAATAGCCTATATCCAGCACTGAGACTCAAGTCTTCTGACCCAAGACTTTCCTATAGCATTTGCCTTCTTATAATGTTTTAGCTGAATTGAGAATTAAAAAAGAGTTGACCTAACCTGAGTGTGAGCCCCTATGTGGAATTAAATTGTGGTCATTAGTCATTATACACTTCTCTGCATCCCTAACATGAAAGTCTTTTTACAAAGCTCCACATTTGGTGGAGCATGGTAGAAACCAAATAGCAAGCACAACGATCATTTAGTAAAAATACCACATAAAGGAACAACCGTGGAGAATTTCTGAACTGGCACAAACTTGAAAGGGGACAGATTGGAAAGTGGAGGCTGGGGATAGAGGAAGGTAGAGAGTTTGGGAGTAGTGAAAAGGACTTTTTTTTCCCTAAGAGATCTTTTTATTTTTTTTTTAGTTGTATTGCATTTACTTGCTGTTTTCAGAAATAAGAAAGAAAAAATTTTTATTCTTTGGGTTGTTAAATGAGCCTTCCAATTAGCCTGAGTGCCATAGTAAGGAATTATCACCTACCACCAATGGTATGCTGATAAATGTTTAACAACCAACTCTTGGGGTAAGAGGGTCCCTGATTTGTAGTGTTTGCTGATTTCTGTGGTTTCAATACTCCAACCATGGCTCATTTTAAGCTCCTATATAATATCAATCAGTTCACAGAACTCCTGAAAATTTAAATCAGCTCTCACAAGTCACTACAAGTTGGATCCAGAACAACAATGCCAACACACAGAGATGCCAAGGAGAGGAAGGTTCCACTGGGAAAGGTAGAGAATGCTACCTGAGGGCCTCAGCTCTGTGATGCACCAGGTGAAACAAGCCTCTTGGAAGCCCAGTTATCCCGGACACACACAGTTCTCATGCTTTCTTGGGAAAATGGATTGTGTTCTGATACACATAAGGTTGAGGAACAGGTCTAGGTTTAAATTGAGAGGGCAATCTAACAGCTCTTTCATCATTTCCTAATCCCTGGCATTTAGATTAGAAAGTGAGAAAGAAAACAAAGAAAGAAGAAAAGGAAGGAAGGAAGGAAGGAAGGAAGGAAGGAAGGAAGGAAGGAAGGAAGGAAGGAAGGAAGGAAGGGAGGGGAAAGAAAGAAAGAAAGAAAGAAAGAAAGAAAGAAAGAAAGAAAGAAAGAGAGAGAGAGAGAGAGAGAGAGAGAAAGAAAGAAAGAAAGAAAGAAAGAAAGAAAGAAAGAAAGAAAGAAAGAAAGAAAGAAAGAAAGAAAGAGTGAGGGAGGGAAAAAGGATGGGAGGGAGGGTGGGAGAAAGAGAAAGAAAAGAAGTAGAAAGAGAGAAAGAAAGAAGTAGAAAGAAAAGAAAAAGTAGAAGGGACACTACAGGAAAAAGAAGCTCATTATGCTGAAATAACATTACTGATCACAGCTACAATCTTGATCCTACTAACAAGGACTATAATATTACTCATCAACAACCTCTGTAGTGGCTGGATGCTAAGAAGACTTCGACAGGAATAAAAAACTGTCAAGGTAATTAGATAATACACTGAACATTTCCACTGACCACATACTGAGAATGGTGAAAACTCATAATTTATATCCAGTGTGTATAAAATGACTAAATGCAAGCATTTTCTATACATAAAAGGCTTATATGTGCACAGAAGCACAGAATGAAACTTTAATTTTAATAATGCTTTTTGATTCTTTTTTCTTTTTTTTAGATGAGAGGAGGGGAGATAGTGCTTTAACTGGGATCCATCAGGCAATCCTATCTGGGGCCAGTACTGAGCTCTTGAGCTATTTTTAGTTCCTGAGGCTACCATGCTGGGACCAACTGAGCTATTCTCAGTGCCAGGGGCCATTCTGGAACCAATCAAGCCACTGTCTGTGGGAGGGGAAGAGTGAAAGAAGGGGCAGGAGGAGGAGAGAAGCAGATGGTCTCTTCTGTGTGCTCTAATTGTGAATCGAACCTGCGAGATCCATATGCCTGGCTGAAGCTCTATGCACTGAGCCACTGGCTCAGGGCCGCTTTTAATTTTATTCTAATTAAGCCATTTATGGATCTTTTGTGAATGCACAGTTACTTTCCTCAGGTAGTTAATTAGAGAATGTGTCTGACTGAGCACATTGGAGACCTGTAAAGGTAAATGAAGATTGGAAAACCTCAGATGACAGAAGAGATAACAAATGCTATTAAAGATTTAGCAGTAGGAGGGGATAATAGAATGCAAACTTTTTTTTTTTTTAACAGATCTTGGATATTTGCAAACTTCTTTTCGAGTTCTTGGATATATTGTTATACTTGGAAATATGGTAATGAAGGCCCTGGCCGGCTGGCTCAGCGGTAGAGCATCGGCCTGGCATGCGGGGGACCCGGGTTCGATTCCAAGCCAGGGCACATAGGAGAAGCGCCCATTTGCTTCTCCACCCCCCCCCCCTTCCTCTCTGTCTCTCTCTTCCCCTCCCGCAGCCAAGGCTCCATTGGAGCAAAGATGGCCCGGGCGCTGGGGATGGCTCCTTGGCCTCTGCCCCAGGCGCTGGAGTGGCTCTGGTCTAGGCAGAGCGACGCCCCAAAGGGGCAGAGCATCGCCCCCTGGTGGGCAGAGCATCGCCCCTGGTGGGTGTGCCGGGTGGATCCCGGTTGGGCGCATGCGGGAGTCTGTCTGACTGTCTCTCCCCGTTTCCAGCTTCGGAAAAATACAAATATATATATATATATATATATTTTTACATATATATATGGTAATGAATACAGAAGTCAAGTGAGGAAAGGGTTTTTGTAATTTGATGATATTATTCTATCTTTCCTGAGTGGTAGTGGGTTTCTCTGTCTTCCCCTCCCTCTCTTCATTCCTTCCCTCTTCACCTCTCATGCATAGGTAATGGTCAACCTTCTTTTGGAAACCTAAATGTAGCCTTCTACATTTACTTTTAAGAGATTATTCTAGCCTTTGAAATAAAATGACCACCTTTCGCTTGTGTTCCCTTAAAGTCTGAACTCACCAGTGAGTTCTTGTGCCATTACGAGGATTTATTTATATGCCTTATGTAGAGGCATTTTAAGTGGTGGTTAGATTGCAAGTTTTTCAGGTCATACTCATTAAAGCCTGGGTTTTGGAGCTAGACTGATGAGTTCAGACCATAGATTTGCTCTGGCTGTCTGCAAGAGTTGGGACAAGCGATTTAGCCCCTGAATTTTCATTTCTCCCATTTGTAATTTGATAATAATATGTTATGATATAATATTTGTTATCTTCAAGAAAATATTAAATAATTTCTTTAATTATGTAAGTGTCGAGCTCTGTGCTAGGACCAGAGCAATTGCTCAATAATTGTCAGTATCCATTCTTCTGCTAAATTTTTCAAAATCTATATTTCTAGTATCAAAGACTATTTAACCTAAGACTAAGTTACACATCTGATTGTTAAACATCTGATATGAAAATCACATATCCTGTAACAATCTCTTGGTTTGTTTGTAAGGGAGTGATTTTCTAAGTGAGGGAAAGAGTATCTGAATCACTCTGGGGGTGGATTTTGCAAACACAAACCCTCTTCCTCACTGGCCATGTCCCAGGACATCACAGAACCAGGTATCAGTTCTGCTTGTTGTGTGTCCTCAGCCCTCTGAAGAAAGAACAAATTATCAATGAAGCAAGGCAACAATTTATCAAATATTCTGTTTATAGTAGAATGGGGCTTCCACTAATGTCTGAGTGTCCACATCTTTTTACTATTAATATTATATGGAGATTTTACTTTGAAACAGAATCCTGTTAGCCTCAAAATGTATAGATATTTTTCAGCTTCATGATTTTTTCCACTTTTATTTTTATTCAGATATCTCTATTAGACTTTTATCTTCTAATTTGTTCTAGAATTTTTTCTTTTTTACATATTCCCTTTTCCAGTTTACTGAATCTAATTTTTAAGCAAAATATTTTGTTTAAATATTTATGGGCCATCTGTCCCAACATCAAGATTTGATGATACCTACCTCATGAGAATGTTCAGCATATTAAATTTAAGGCACACTTTATAACTTATATTGCATATTAATATTATACCTGTCTAAAGCTATTATTATAGCTTTTGAATTCCTTTTTTTAAGGTTTTTCAGTGAAACACTTCTCAGCTCTTTCATTACTATTTCATAATATAACCACTGTCAAACACATAGTCAGTTTTACAGCTTACTGATTTATATGTCTTCATTAATGCCATCTCATATTCTTATTTATTTTAATCAGAACAAAATGTTTTATAATACCATTTTGGGGTACACTAATGGTAAAGAATATCAAATTCTGATGTCTTATGCTCTTCTAAACATTCTTATTTACTTTTTAGAATCATAGCCAGAAAATTAAAAGAGAAAAATTAAAGTACAGTATGCCTTTGTCTAAACTTTTGCTTTCTAACAGGACTTCAGATTTGCCAGAAAAATGAATGAGAAAATTTCTCATGGTATGTAAATCAGCCAAATTGGCCAGTAGTTCGTGCATTTTATAAATTTCTCTGGGCTGTCCAGCAAATCTCAGATACATACCTAAGAAATATCACCCTCATTTTTTTAAAATAAGTCATTCCAGGATTGGATGCCGCAACCTTGCTATGCCTCAGCTGATGCCAGTATCTGTTCATGACGTTTGCAGGTCCCTGTGAAATATCCTTATTAGCTTCTGATTCTAAAAAATAGATTCAGGGGCTCAGAGTTTTGCTTCCTTTTACTCAGTCATGTTCTTGAATCCAACAGCCACTTGTCACTGGTTTCCATTCTCTTCTTTCTTCGGAGATATTGTTTTCATTAGGCCTAGCTTTTTGGATTATTTATCTCATCCTATCTGGAAGTAGTATTACTTGCACTTATTTATAAATAATGTAAAGCACAGAGAATGGTCCTCTTGCCTCTCACCTGCTCACCCAGCAGGTAGCCTTGCTCACATTTATAACATGTTTAATTGCTCCCACCTCAGGCAGAAATTCCAAGATCCTTAGCTCATTGGAATATGTGCCTCAATTGTGCATACTCAGCTATACATAAAACTTCAACTTTTACACAGAAGAGGAAAAAGAAATATTTTTAAATCCCCCACCCTCATTTAAAAAAAAATCACATCTCATACACTTGGAAAGTATTTGATGGGAGCCAAACATTGAATCAATTCACTGAGGAAAACAGCACATTTACCTCTAAAGACTGGTCACTTAAAAATAGATAAGATGTTGAGCTGTGCAGTTTATCACTGGCACACAGCCTGGAACCTAAAAGAGATAATGTTGTGGACAAGTAACACTTCATTAAAAATTGAAAATATATTACTCGCATCAGTAGTATATTCCTTTCGGCTTCTTACACTTGGTGTGTAATCTCTATGACAGTGATCCCAATGAAGCAGTTAGGGGTGCACTTTGCAGGCCAGGGAAATTACATCAGCTTTTGTAGAAAAACTTGAGAGAAAAATAAGATATTTTTCCTCAAATTATTTATAAGGGAACAATAGCCAAGAATTTGAAGCAATGGTTTGAAAAGGGTATTTAAGGCTCAGAGCACAGCCAGACAAGCAATTTAACAGACACCTGACTTGCAAATGCTAGTAGTCTGAATTAGGTTTTAAAGGAAGCTTTCTGTTAGTTGACATCCTTTGCCAGAGATTTGATTTTCTCTCTGCTTTTCTGGGCTAGTGTTTGGGGTTTATATTTGGCACAATCTACTCTAAAATTAGCCAAAAAGAGTGTTAAAATGAGAGAGACTTTGTAGTAGGAGCTCGACACCAAAATAAAAACAGTAGCAGTGTCTCAGAGCTATTTTCTTAGAGATTTATTGGGCCTTATTAAATTTGGAAGCAGTCAAGAAGAATATAACAGCTGTTGTGAATTTCAAACAAAAACAAAACATCCTCTTCTCTGTTTTCTTCCAATGTAGTGCCCTGTAAGCTGGTAAACTCTCTGGGCAGAATTTGTCTCACTCATGCTTACCGACTAGAAAGCGGTGTTTCCATATAGAAAGTGAAACCAGTAAGAATAATCCAAGAGATTTGTATTGATTTACTTCTCATTTCAGGGCATTTAGGAATAACTTAAAAAAAAAAAAAGCCGAATACTAAAGCCCACAGAACTGATTTCCACAAAACCAAAGACTTTAGAATTGTTCTTTTCTGCAGTTTCTGCCATCCTCCACACTCTACACCTTCACGAAGGAATTCTAAGAATAGATTAAAAGGGTAATGGTGCTATGTAGAGACAGGTATTGGTATTAATTTGATCTTATGACTCGGGGAAACTAAAAAGGCTAAAATAAGTTTCCAGTTATCTCTTCTACAGCACAGTTCAGGGTGCATATGGTTTTGAAACAGTAAAACAAAACAACATACAAACAAAAGCTTCACAATATAAACCTTTGTTTTGAACATATTTTTCTATACAGGGAATATCCAGCATGTGACCTCAAGGCCAAATGAAGATCACCTGGAATTTGGGGTGGGGGAAGAAATTTTCTTAATTATATCAGCCTAAAGAGTAATTTTTTCCAGCAATAAATTTGAGTTTAGTCTAATTATGAGAAAAATGAGTTACTTGTTATATCAGGCACCGATAATTGATAAAACAGGGGTAAGAGGACTTGATAAATATTTAAAGCCTACATGAAGAAACTTACTGTAAGAATTAATACTCTAAACCTGCAAATGAGCTTTGCTGCTCTCTGTGATAGTGAAACTAATAAAGGTAATATATTCAGTTTGAGACATTAACCAGTTGGGAATAGTATTTAGGATAAGCTGAATCAAAGTCTTACATTTGAGTTCATTTTAGTACAATTCTAAATGTCACTGCATCAGTCAGAGTGCAGTCAGAAAAAGAAATCATACATGTTATTTTAAACTATGAGATTTAATACAAAGACTTTTTAGCCCAAGCACTGGAAAACTCCAAAGTCAAAAAGGAAACACTGAGGCATCAAGGAGATAGGAATAACAAGAACCCCTAGGCTAGGGCAGAAAGGAGATGAGCTTAGAATTATTATAAATTAGAAACTTGGGGGATGAGAGGCACCAGAGAATGGAGATGCAGAATCTCTGAGGAGGGACTCTCTGGCCAGCTGGTACTGATATCTCCAATACTCAGAGGAAAGACCCTGTGCAGCTGGAACCAGACTTTGAGAAGGGAAGGCCTGCCAGCTGTTGCTGGTGTCTCTAAAGGGTGTATTAAGGAGGAAAAGGTTGGTAGAACTGTTACTATTAGAAAAAAAAATTGTTTTGCTGCCAGAGTAAGGAAACATTGCTAGGGTAACAATGACAGAAGTAGAAATCAAATCAGTAATATAAAATAATCAGGAAGGAGTATGTCCCTTGTTTGTTCTCCAACCTCCTAGTCTCTCTCTAGTGCCTCCTATAAGCCAAGTGCCACAGGGAGTCAAGTGGCAAAACAGAAATGCAGTTTACAGAGCCCCAGCCTCAGCCTCCCAAAGCTGCACATGATCAGGCTGGTTTGATGCTGTCAGACAACAGCCTAACAAGGGGCACAGCCAATGAAACTTGATAGAGAGATTCACTGAACTGCTTCTCCAGATCAGGCACTTTTTGGAAATAAATGTCTCTGAGATCTCCAACTTAATGGGCTCACCAGTGGTTCACAAGATTGTATTTTTCACTGATACAATCAAGTAATTCAACACAATGCAAAAGAAACTGTAGGGAAAATATAAGAACACTGCTGATTTGTTCTGTGATGTGAGTACATTTATACTCAAATTGTTCATGTGAAGTTGGCCAGTGCTCACTATAGACTCTATTCCCTTCTATTACTAAACTTTTTTTTTTAGTCTGTGCAACCATGGTTACTGAAGAATTGCTGAGTTACCATATTTACTGGAAATAAAGTCAAAATTCAGGGAGATTCATAATCTTTGAGCATGAGTCATACCTTAAATTTTCATGATTGCTTTCAGAGTTTGAACCTGTGTATGTGTGAATTGTCAAGTATGTGCCATATCATTTCAAATGATATTCTTGCTGGTGAAACTATATCTATCAAGAAGACAGAGTACCCTGCAACTCTGGATATAAACAGTGTAAGTATAAAAAATTCCAGAACTATTCTGTAATTTTTTGCTATAAAGTCACCTTTGGCTCTGCAAAAGCATGTTCTGTTTCTAAAAAAATAACAATGCTAAAATTATTGTCCTCCAGTCATTATCGGAATTAAAAAATTAGACAAGGACTGATTTTTATTAAAATCTTGAAAATAGTTTATTACGTGCCAAACAGAATACTTGTTGAAGTTTTAAAACTTCAATAACTAATCATAGAATTATTTTATGAATAAATCAATTAAATGATGTTTGATAAATACTACTAGAAATCTACATATTATATATTTGCTCTGTTTTAATAGCCACAAAAATACCTTTTCACATAGAATATTCTTTTCACATAGAATCCCAAACCTTTGAGGCCAGACATGTTTCAGAATTCAGTAAAGTTCTGATTTTAGAAAATAATATGGCACAAATACTCAAATAATATTTGAACATTCACATTAACTGAGATCAATAAAAAATATCATGTTCATGCATAACAAATCAGGATTTATCATTTATTATCAAGTGAGTTATAAGGAAATCTTTTGATGTTTAGAATATGTAAGTTTTAAGAATTATGAATAAAGTGTTGTAGACGTGTACATTATTAACTAGCACCATACATAAAATATTTACATCTCTAAAAACTGGTATATCTAATCATACAATCTCTAGTAAGACCTCCAGAAAACCGCAGTATGTAGATGGTGTTATATTGAGTTGTACATTTGAAATCAGTGTGGTTTGGCAAACCATATCATTCCAGTAAATTTTAAAAATGTAAATTACTTAAAATATATATATGATATTTTAATAGAAAAAATACTTTAGTACGTTTGTATGCAAAAGCAGAGAAGTTAGTTGAGAGTTGAAGGTATGAAGGGTAAAAGTAATAGATATCAAAAGAACACACACAAAAAAAATAGATGAGGGAGACCTTTTTATTCAATATTTTTTCCCTTTAAACAGCATATACTGAACAACTTCTACATGCCAAAAATGTGTCAGATATGGATAATAAAAAGACAAATAATACTCAGTTTTTGCCATCAAGGAGCCTTTAATCTAGTTAAAGAAATGAAATAAAGTATGAAAAATAATCCTAGGTTGGAAATCCATTGAAGTACAGTGGAACAGAAAGGATGAAATAATTAATTCTTTTTTTTTTAATTATTTATTTTTATTTATTCATTTTTAGAGAGGACAGAGAGAGAGAGAAGGGGGGAGGAGCTGGAAGCATCAACTCCCATATGTGCCTTGACCAGGCAAGCCCAGGGTTTCGAACCGGCGACCTCAGCATTTCCAGGTCGACGTTTTATCCACTGCGCCACCACAGGTCATAATTAATTCTTTAAAGGAAGAGAGAGTCAAAATATTTCATTGATAAATGATGTTTGAAAAATAAGCAATTTTTTTTTCAGGTTGGGGTGGAAGAACTGAGAGGGGAAGGAGAAGATGACATTTAGAGAAATAGTTTGAGCTAGTGTACATGGTTGTATGACATTGTGTCACAGGATACATAATCAATGGCATACAATAAGTTGCCTTAATCAATATCAATGCAAAAAAAAATTGAGTGCCTACCACATCTTATGTCAGCATTGTACAATATGATAGCTACTGAAACTTGTCACTATGAAGCACTTGAAATGTGACAGATGTGACCAAGTAACAGAATTTTTATTTTATTTAATTTTCTTTTTAAATATGCTTAATAATTTACTGAAAAATTATAATGAACCCATTATATGTTAACAAACACTATATTTCTTATAAAAATATTAATATATTTTAAACCACTAAGAAATATCCCACACTTGGATCATTTCTACTAATCTAGGATACCCATTTCCTAGTTGCTTGGGATGTTTTGGTAAGGTTCACATATGCAGCCTCTCCTGAAAAATAAGAAAGATTACATTCAAGCTATTGGATCTGCCATATCCCAGGATGCCTGGTAGTTTTACCCATTCTCCTGGTGTAGTACATAGCATAATATGGTGTACAAAAGTCTCAAACCAGAATCAACTCTGCAGGTCACATTACTGTACAAAGCTCCTAGAGAATCAGGATGAGATTAGACTTCCCCTGCAACCATACCCTTGCTTAACTTTATCACTCTTTCTAGTTAGCTTCCTCTCTCCCTTATAATTTTTTTTCCTGAGAATATTCCTTAATAAGTCAATTAAGTCACTTGTTCTCAAATCTTCCTCTCAAAGCCTGCTTCTAGGGAAATCCACCAAAGAAAATATGTAAAATTTGATGTCTAAAAACATCCAAGTGGAGATGCTAAATAAAAGGCTGGATCTGGAGCCTGGTACTTGGTAAAGCAATGTGAACTTGGGATATAAATTAGAAAGTCAAGAAATCATTAAAATATGGCATTTTAACCTGTGAGAATTTGTGTTACCTAGAGATATCAAATCAAATGAGAAGAGAAGACAGAATCTCAACAATAAGATATTAGGTAGAGGAGAAAGAGCTAACAGAGAATAAGGAGTATGGGAGGACAAATAAAACAGGAAGAGAGCTCTAAGATAATAGAATAAGGAAATTAAAGAGGAGATTTTCAAAAGGAAGGTGTGGTCAACATGACAAATGCAGATGAGTGGTTGCACAACTCAACAAGAGACAACCCAGACAATGAAGAACAGAAAGGTACCTTCAGATTAGAAAGCATGCAAGTTATTGGTGACACTTTTAAGGGTGACTTGACATGGAAATCATATGATATTGAGGAGATAAATGATAAGAGATCTTTAAGAATACATAGTGTGTGGGGAAAGTGGGAAGTTTGATTATTTCAGGTAGCAGAGAAATGGAGTATCTGAAGGTGAAAAAAAGAGGGTACAATCAAAGAAATTCATTTTCCATTTTTTTTAAGAAAATAAGATTCACTGTTTAATTCCAAATCCAAAGACATATATTTTAAGTTCTTGTCATTGCAGCATCCACTCCCAGAATCAATGACATTTAGAGTTCGATTAAGAAAAGCATAACAAGTCTAAGTGACAGGAAAGTGAGGTTTATTACAGGGATTAGGCCTTATGTAGTAGTAGGGGAGCTTCTGTGGAAATAATGGTCAGGAAAGGGATAGTTGGATGATAACAGAAATGTCACTAACTAGTGACCACAAAGAGAAGATGGAAAAAAAGTCAGATAAAGGTTGTTGCCTTGGCATTTAAGGTTGGACCTGCAGTCATTGTAAAGCAACAAGGAAGACAGTCAGGAAAAAAACTGGACACTTAGCATGGAAAATCTAGGACACATGGAGCACTTGGTAACAACTGCAAACCTCGTTCCTCTCTTGCTATCTAACCTCAATCATGCCGACAGAACTGGTACAGCTTTCTACAGAGCTGTACGTGTGCCTGGCTCAGGACTAAGAACATGAAGATGGTGGTCCAGCTGCCCCACGTCAATGAGGTGAACCAGCCAGAGGCACTGTAACAGCACTCTGAACCCTGCAGCAACTCGGAGAACAGGGGTCAGCAAATTTTTTCTTTATACAAACAAGTGTAGCTGTGTTCCAATAAGATTGTATTTACAAAAACAGGCAGTGCATTAGATCTGACCCATGAACCAGGTTGTCAACTATGCTGAATACAGCTATTACACATCCCTATACCAAATCCTGCACAAATTCACCCCGTGGCCAACCCTGACTTGTATCATACAGATAAGGAAATAGAGACCACTTTAGGCATGTTGACACAATACAAGTGTGTCCATAAAGTCATGGTGCACTTTTGACCAGTCACAGGAAAGCAACAAAAGACAACAGAAATGTGAAATCTGCACCAAATAAAAGGAAAACCCTCCCAGTTTCTGTAGGATGATGTGGCAGCTTGTGCGCATGTGCAGATGATGACATAACACTGTGTATACAGCAAAGCAGCCCACGGCCATGCCAGTCGAGATGAGGACAGTACAGAGGAAAGTTCAGTGTGTTCTGTGGTTCGCTAAATTCGAATCCGAATTTAGTGACCAAAGTGCAACGTGAATATCGGCGAGTTTATAACAAAGTACCACCACATAGGAATAACATTACTCTGTGGGATAAGCAGTTGAAGAAAACCAGCAGTTTGGTGGAGAAACCCCGTTCTGGTAGGCCATCAGTCAGTGACGAGTCTGTGTAGAGGCTATACGGGATAGCTACTTAAGGAGCCTTTAAAAATCTGTGCATGAGCCCACATCAAACTACACTGAATAGGTATTAAACTGGGAGAGTTTTTTTATTTGGTGCAGATTTCACATTTCTATCGTCTTTTGTTGCTTTCCTGTGACCGGTCGAAAGTGCACCATGATTTTAGGGACACACTGTACAAAATCACTGAATCGTGTATTCAAATTTTCAAAAATTATCATACTTTATTTCTATAATCCAGGTGGGGGCGGGTGAACTCAACAACTCACAAGCACTATAAAAATGTACCTGTAGTAACTATTCATGTCTTTATGGCCCAGAGGGTTTTTATAAATTAATGAGAGGAAATGGTCCTGTCAGGATTGAGGCACTTTCATAAGAAATGTCACAAGGATGATGAGCTCTTTAAAGACTCAATGATTTTCACAGAATAATTCTGAGATAAACGATTCAAATGGTAATCTTTGATTCAAATGATAATCTTTAATTCAAAGATTTATTTGGAGAATGATATTTTATTTCACCCTGGGTCATATAATGTGTATAAGTCAGTGTTTTTTGTTTGTTTGCTTGTTTGTTTTGTTTGTTTTAGTAGAACAACCCTTTTTTCAGATAAAATCTTAATCAGAAATGGAGCTACAAAAAAAACATAGAGAGGAGCTTTTATGTAGAAGTGTAAAGAAATAAAAGAGAAAAAGTTGCACACCTACAGTGGAAACAGTACTAGAGAGGAGTATTTGCATTACAAATACTATTCACTAGTCACTGCAGGACTTATAATTTTTTTTTCTTTTCCATATAATTTAAATGTTAATATGTTATGGTGCATCTGTAGGTTTTCACAAGCAGTACTCTCAGCCTATGCTGTATACTGACATTTCTTTGCCAATGAGGGTAGGTAAGAGAAAATGTGAATCATAAATTCAGGGGCAAAGTGATTTGAAGATTAAAGAAACAAGTTGTCATCATTTTTCCTAACTCTAAGAGTATTTTTTGCTCTGATAACCCAGGCTACTTTGATATCCTGGAGAGCAAGGTAAAGAAATTTTTTATCCAGATATTCATTAATACCCTCCAAAGGATGGCAATTATAGTAAGACCTCTGAAAATTATTATTTCTTATAATTTCTAGGCAGAATGGGTACACCAACAACAATAAAGAAAGAATCGTCCTTTAAGACATTTTTTTTCAGATATTGCTATGGACAGATAGCCTCCTGACAAAACCTCCTAAAGATCTGAAAATTCTATCCCTGTATCCTCTAAACACCTAGGAGATCTGCAAAACAATTTGTTTGATTGACAAGAGAGAACTATTTCAAATGCCAGTGGGTAGCCTTCCAGCAAACAAGACTACAAGGTTTTTTCCCCCTTACTGCTAATGGCTAATCCTGGCACTGAGCCTTCAGCTGCTGCTTCTCAACATGGGTATCCTTTTAGGAAATGTGCCTGCCACAGCTTGCCTCAAACTGATATGGTGTCAAGATGCAGAGAAAAGAAATGAGTGCAAGAAAGAGACAACTGGGCTCTATTAGCTTCATATCCATTAGAGTACAGGGTGGAGTTATCTGGAAGGGCAGAAAGGCCTTTGCCCAGAAAGAAAGTCCATTTGTTCACTCTGATAATGTACCAGTTCCTTAAGATGAAATTTTTGAACACCAAACCGCCATCTCTGTGCATTTCTCTTTTATTGGTATGTTTTTTTCTTCTCTGGACCTTTGATTTTAAGAACAGAGGTACTCAGAAATCAAGGACAACAGAATATCTTAACCAATGTGAAGCTTATATAGTTTACATGCTGTAAGATGAGACCACAGATAACAATTGAGATCCATACACATAAGCATGGTTTGGGGAAAATACCCTGTTGTATGATTCCACAGTATTTGGACAAGTATTGCCCTTTATCTCAGGGTTGTAGCTGCTGTTTGCAAACCCTGGTGTATTTCCTGACTGTGCCTCCTAGGCTGAGTCATCTCAAAGTTTTTTCTCAAAAAAAATTAATGTAAAGTATAATAGCTGCCATCCAAAATGGTACAAAAAGAGTATGATAATACAGAGAATCTGATAAAACAGAGCATATGTAAGTCCCTTTTCTGAAAAGACCAATTTTCTAAAGAAGATTTTGCAATATTTTCCACATAAATTATTGATATGATACATGTAAGATTAAAATTAGGTCAAATCTAACAGACACTAATCAGGTAAAACTAATACATGTTCATAAAAATTAGAATAATAGAAACTTCAGAGTTTCAAATGCCTGCAAGAAAATAGTTAAATAACCTCAGGAAGGAATACTAACTTTTAAAAGTAATATTTGTCAAATGTTTTTAAAGGTTAGAAAATTGGTACTTGTCAGACCAGAACAGGTGAGAAAATCAGAAATATGCACATCATCTAAAAGCCTTTTAATATGTAACTTCAGCATTCTCCCATTGATATATAATTAAATTCCATTAGGCATTTATTGAAGCCTACTGTTTACCCAGCATTGAACTGGATGTTAGAAATAACATATAAAGTATAAATGACATTTATTTCTTGCCTTTATAGTGCAGTTTAGGACTAAATGGAGGAGACAGAAAGCATCAGAGACTGAATACAAGGTTGAAATTCCTGTTTGATTAGACTCACTTGGTAAACCGTACGATGGAAAACCCATCTGCCTTTTTATGCCACTTTGGTACTAAGATGTTAAAAATATCATGGAATGAGTGAGTGGTAGACAAATAGTGTGAACCAAGTCCTCTGGAAAAGTACTAGTTGACATGGGAAGGTCTCTCAAAGGTGCGAACCACTGAGTAACGCCTGGCTAAGGGAAGAGCATTTATTCAGCTTAGAAAAAAGGAGAAAAGGTAGAGTTGGAACAGACTGATCTGTGGAGATATGAGAGTATTTGAGCAAAGATAGCCCATTGTGAAGATGTCTAGGAAGATAGAGCAGGGACAGAGGAGGGGGACAAAGTAAAGAACTGTAATCATTCCATAAAGGAGCTATGATCCTTGACCTAATAGGTTCCACTGATGTTGACAGTGACACAGCTCTTTGTTTTATTCAGAGTTTCTACTTGTTTTCTTGAATGCCTACATGTTTTATTGCCATTTCACAATGAAACATCCCATAAAGGGTAAATACAGAGCTACCATCTTGATTAATGTATCAATAATTGTTTAGAACAGAGTGTAGTATTGTTTAAAATACATAGTAAGAATTTGAAGATAAAAACTTGTGGACCTTTGTAGTATATTTCTACTTAGAAAGTTAAAACAAGGCAAGTATTAGGTGGAGAAGACTTAGGCTAAAGCAGTGGCTCTCAAAGTGTGCTCCAGGGTGCACTAGTGCAACCTAGAAGATTTCCAGTGCGACCTATGGTATTCCAGAGAAATATGTGCCTGTTGGGGACCAAAAAACCAACAGGGTTTTTGGAGTTTAGATTTTTGGGGGGACAGAAGTGAGGGGAATTGGCTGTAAACTGACAGTCTGCCCAACCTCCCAGCTCACTTGCTTGATTAGGTTGCAAAAGGCTGTTAAATTGTGGTGCTGGATTGTTTATCCTACCCACCATGTTCCCCAGAAAGACTGGAGATAAGTTTCTTCTACTCTTTGTTTGGTATCAAGTTAAGATGATATGTATGGTGGGGGTTTTCTGCACTTGGTAAAATTCTTGGGTTGCCTTGGAAACATAATCAGAGACCATTGATTGGCTAATGGCCTCACTTTGCCCTATAAATAAAGTAAGATGTGGTTTTTAGGCACGCTTTGTTCTTACCAGTAGCAGTAACAGGGCCCTCCCAACCCCGTATTTTCTTAATTTCATGTTTTTCTTAATTCCACACTGTTCCCACTTGGGACCTGAAATTACTAGCTGTGTTGGTTCGTGGCATGTGCCCAGATATAAAAATAAATATAGTTACTCTGTTATATAATTTCATTACAGAAATACTGCTCTTTTTGTTAACATATCATTATTATATTTATCATGAACATATCATTATATTATTTTTAGATAAATACACCCAAATAAAATGGATAGATTTCTCAAAAAGAAGCATGATATTGAAGAATCCGATTCTGGAAGTGAGCAAAAGTTAAGTGTAAATAAAATAGGACTTGAATGCTGACGGGCAGAATTTAATTTATAAGCATTTTCCATCACTTAACACTGAACAATACGATTGGATTAGAAACCCATTCGTGGAAGTTTCAAGTGATTTTGGTTTAACATTAACAGAAGAAGAAGAACTGGCAGCTATATCTACTGATCATGGATTGATAATTAAACATAAGAAATTGTCTCTTGAAGCCTTTTGGATTTCTATAAAAGAAGAATATGTAGCAATATTTTAAAAAGCTTTGAACATTTTACTACAATTTTCAACATCTTACTTATTTATGTGAATTAGGATTTCCTACCCTCAACACAATTAAGAGTAAAAAGAGAGGAATTCTTCAATGTATTGACAAGGAAATGAGAATTTGCCTTTCAAGTATATGCCCAAACATTAGGCTCTAATGTTTCTCATAAACACAAGAATGAAAAAACTTAACACATTTGTGCTGGGACCTGCAGAATTTACTAAATCTTACTAAGAATGTATCTATATATATAAAAAGATAACTTTGTTGTTGTTTTTTTATTTTTTAACCCCTCTTTTTTACAAATTCTAAAAAGCATAACTCCAAAAATGTAACATAAATATGTTTTTTAATGCCAGAATAAATTTAATTTTGTCATATTTATTTTGTTTAATTACCATAAGAGCACACTTGGACTTTATATATTTTTTCTTTAATATTTGACTTAATTATTATAACATATTTCTCAGAAATTTGTATATAGTGTGCCTACAATTACTTGTGGGATTTTAAATGCGCCAAGACTTGAGAATCACTGAACTGAGGTAACAGCAGTGAAAGGGGGGAAAGAGACAAATCAGAGTGGTGCCTTGAAGTAAGAATTAAAATATGAATAAAGAAAAGTAGGTACCCTACACTCCAAATTCTGGGAGAACAGAACTTCCCCTGCCATTGGGGGAGTTAAGAATGTGAGACAAGGTCATCTGTGTGAATAGTCATCGCCCCCTTGACCACCCTTCTGTGTTCTACTGTGTTAACACATGACAGCCGCTCTTGCTAACTGACTCCCAGTTAGAGTCTGCCGGTAGTGGCTCTGGTAGGTATTGGACAGTGAGAAGGGGCATGATGACTTCTTTTTCTTTTTACCACTTCTTTTAAGAGCACTTTTCAGCGCTTCCAGCACTCACATGCCAGCGTCTCTTGTTCAGTCCTGGTTTCCGTATTTCACACCTTGTTAAGAGTTCTAGAACCTGGCTGCCCAGAACCCCCTTGACGTTGTCAGTACTGGTTCCAGCTCTGTATTTGTACTTGTGAAGTAGGCAAGTACTTTTGAAGGACTTCACAGCCCTGCACCATAGTTTCAGTCCCTCCTTGGGTGCTAAGACCTTTCTACACTCCAAGTCATACAGCAGAGGCTTGTTCCTGACCTATTCCATCACCAATAGTTCTCTTCTGTGACCACAGACCTGCAGACATTAGCCGAATCCTGCGTTGATTGTTGGATTACATCATCTTCCTTTTTTGTTCTTTCAGCTCCTCAACACATTTGTAACAAGTTACCTATATTACCCACAAAGCATAATTTCTCTTACTGACCAGGTCTTAAGTTATCCAGTACTTGTTACTAACAGTGGGCCAACCAAACATGTTCACTAAAATTAGATTTTTAGTGTAAGTTGCTGAGTTATGTGAGTTTAAATGCAAGGATGCCATAAATCCCACAGGAAAACAGGATACTAGTAATCTATGGTATTCACTGGAATTATGATTTCCTAAATTATCAATTGAGATTACTTGAGATGAACTTCTTATAGGAGGCATTAATTCGGGAGAAGAATTGAATGCTACATTGAGTTGTTATGATAGAAATGGTGATTTTTTAAGTACTATGGGGTGATATGTCTGGTTTTGAAGAATTTACAGACTCAGGGCTTTAAAATCTCAGCACAATGCATGATAAAAAATAATTGTTCATAGTATACCTAAAAGAATCGTTTATTTATTTAGTTATTTTAGTGCAGGGCACATATGACTGAAAAATCAGATTAAAATCAAGTTATACAGGATGTTACATTACAACATAAGTTGAACTCAGACCCTTGTGAAGTGTGTCATTTGAAAGTAAAGATATTGATGGGGATAGAATGGGGACTCTGAGACTTAAAATGATAACTTTAGGGTAGATAAGAAAGCATCTGAGATATGTGAGCATCTTTGGCCAAGTTAAAGAAACACCTCCTCTCTTGATCAAAGAAGTTGATCTTCCTTTGTTTAAAGATCCTGCAATAACCTTACTCAAGGCAGTTGTTGACTTGCAAGAGGATAACTAGAATAGTAAACCAGTACCATGTTTTTATGGAAATTTCTAAGATTATTGTCATCATTAAAACTAGGAAAATTTGTAGCAATGATGATACCTACCAACTCCCAATGTTGTCATCTGTACAAAAGGCAGATGGGTGTTGGAGAAGAACTGCACATTATGATAAATTTAATTATGCACTGATTCTAATTGCTGATGCTATTTCATATGTGAGATCTTCAGCTACAATCTAGGTGTGAAGCAAATCAATTCAGAAATTAGTTGTGCAATTTTCTTTTATACTAATGATAGAGAAACGCCAGAGTAATTTTCCTCTATCACAAAGGGTCAGCTGTATCCCTTCATTGCGCATTTTGAATTATGTCAGTTCTCCTGCTCTTTGTTATAATATGGTCTTCAAGGACCCATATCTAACTAACTTTCTAAATGTGTTTGCCAACATATTGCATTCTTTGGAGTAGTTAAAATAATTTTGGTAATCTGTTCTTCAAAGGTTTGGTAAAGAATGAAGTAATGTGAGGTAGTAAATTGATAACTTCATTTTTCCATGGAAATTGTTCTAGTCTTTCTACCTTTTTAGTAGTGTGTTTTTGGAAATTATACTTTCCTACAAAATTATTATTTTGTTCTTTTACATCTTTAACTCTTTAACCACTATCATTGTTGATTTATGAAGTTGAGGTGTTTGGTTCTTAGAATTCAACATTAATATATTTTCAATGATATTGGTTCTTAACATTACAGAGTATTCTTTGTCTTAGTTAACGTTTTTTGGTAGGAATTCTGCATTGACTAATAGATTATGACTCCAGCTTCCTCTTTCTTTGTTTCTGTTATGTATAATTTTCATTCTTTTATTTTAAAGCTTTCTGAATTACTTGTTTTAGTTATTTATCATGTATAGCTATATAGAGTATATTTACATATTTATAAAAATATTTTGCTTTATTAAAAAATTTGGAAATTTGTGAGTTAAGTTCATTTATATTTATTGATGTGAGAGATATTTCTGGTCCTATTTTTATTGTATGATTTTGTATTAGGTTTTACTTTTTAAAATTTTTAAATAGACAAATTAGTGTTCTCATTTCTTCACTGTAATTTTCATGAGTAGTTTCTTCTAATAGTTACAAAAGTTTTCCTTTTTGTTCTAGTCATTACCTTTATAATTATAATTTATATAATACCCCTACTTATCTACTTCTTTTGACAGTAATTATTCCTACTTTGAATAATGATAGAATAGTGTTTCATTTTATTTCCTTTTCTCTACTTCCTAATTTTTGTCTACAATATTAACTTTATCAATATTTACAGTTATACTTTTAAGTACATCTGTAATTTTATCACTGGATTTTCGCCTTTGAAAATTCTTTTGGCCTGGCCTGTGGTGGTACAGTAGATAAAGTGTTGACCTGGAATGCTGAGGTCACTGGTTCAAAACCCTGGGTTTGCCTGGTCAAGCAAGGCACATATAAGAAGCAACTGCTATGAGTGGGTCATTCCCACTCCTTCACTCACTCCCAACTTTTCTCTTACTCTCACCTCTCTCTAAAAAAAAATCAATAAATAAAATATTTAAGAAAAGAAAGAGAAATTATTTTGATACCAGGCTAATAGAGTACCTTTAAATCAGTGAGCTTATTTCCCATGTTGTTTCTTCCTCTCTTCTGATTTTAGTTAGCTGTTTTATTTATACATAGGCATACAACTTTTCTATTCTGTTCTGTCACCATAAGACCTACATTTGTTTAAATTCTGGTTTTATAGTCAAATGTGTTCAATGCTCAACAAAATAAGATCATCGAGTATTTGACCACAATTTTTCCTATTCATCTCTTGGTCTAAATTAATTTTCCACTAGCTTTATCAAGAAAGACTGATGGTCTTCTTTGTTTTGTTATGTTATTATATGTTCACAATTGTTTATCTGAGGTCTTTTTACTTAAGAACATCTTGGTCAAACAAAAATGTCCTTGGCTTAAAATTACTTCCCTTGAGTATTTTGTAGTTCTTCCCTTCTCTCTGTTGCTATGGAAAACCTATATCCAGCTTGATTTTTCCCCCTATTTGTTTATATCCTGCCCCAAAGTCTTTCTTTATCATTATAGTCCAAGAAATTAAATTTACCAAGATTATTCCCAATGTTGAGTTTTCTGGGTCAGTTATTTTTTTTGAGGGGCGGACAAGGGGTGGGGAGTCTAGATAAAGTGTGCCTTACAATATATAGATTCAAGGGTTTTTGTATTGTTTAGTTTTTTTAAATTTCAAGAAAGCCTTTATGAGTTGTATTTTTAACTTATTTTCTGTCGCATTGTTTTTATTTTATTTTTCAGATATTACAGTGAGGCATAATTTGTACATCTGTGCCTGTCATGTAAAATGCCTTTGTCTCTCTAATCTTTTAACACTTTTTTTTATTCTGCATAATTTTGTTCCTGTTTGCTGAGCTATTTTGGAAAGCTTTTACAGGAGTTTTGTATCTATAAAACTATTTGTCTCCTAGTTTTAATAAAGACAGAGATTGTTGGTCTTCTTTAGTTTTTTTTTAATTGTTAATTGTGAACAATTTTAAAGGAGAGATGATGTCTTTTGAGACCATATCTGTACAAGAAATTTCTCTAAGAATAAATTGATGGTTGCCAGATGGGAACATAGTTCAGGAGATGGGTGAAAAAGGTAAAAGGATTAAGAAATACAAATTGGCCTGTTATAAAAACAGTCATGAGGATATAAAGTACAGCATAAAGAATATAATTAATAATATTGTAATAACTATGTATAGTGTCAGGTGGGCACTAGACTTATTGGGGGAACACTTTATAAATTAGGTAATGTCTAAGCACTATGTTTTACATCTAAAATGAGCATAACAATGTGTGTTAACTGTAATGGTAAGAAACATTTTTTGACAGAGACAGAGAGAGAACAGAGAGGGAGAGATAGGGAGAGACAGACAGGAAAGGAGAGAGATGAGGAGCATCAATTCTTCATTGCAGCACCTTAGTTGTTATTGATTACTTTTCCATATGTGCCTTGACCAGGGGGCTACAGCAGAGCAAGTGACCCCTTGCTCAAGCCAGCGACCTTGGGCTGCAAGTCAGCAACCTTTGGGCTCAAGCCAGCAACCATGGGGTCATGTCTATGATCCCATGCTCAAGCCAGTCACTTTGTGCTCAAGCTGGTGAGCCAATGCTCAAGCCAACGACCATGGGGATTTGAACCAGAGGACTGGGTCCTCTGCATTCCAGTCCAATGCTCTATCCACTGCACCATGGCCTGGTCAGGCTGTAATGGAAAGTTTTTAAAAATTATTTAAAATAATAAAAAATAAAGCTCTCTAACTATTTATGTTAAAATCAATAACAAAATAAGGCTGTTCTCTGTAACCACTGTTATCTAAAGTTTTACTAGAGATCCTGGCACGTAGTAAAGAGAAGGGGGAAAAAAGTCAGAAGTTGGGAAGGAAAAAATAAGTGGTTACCACTCAGAAATGTATAATTTTCTGCATAGAAAACTAAAACTAATTCACTTATAAATTATTAAAATGAATACACTTAAAAGAAACTGGAAGATACCACTATAGAAATGCCACTTCCATATCTGTACCACAAAAACAAACAGAACAAAAATACAAAGCAGAAAGTTTACAATTGTAACAAAACATATAAGATTCCTAGGAATAAGTCTTAAAACTTTAAAAAAGTAAAATATTTGTCTGGAGAAAATTATAAAACTCTACAGAACAACATTAAAGAGACTTACTTAAAAGGGAATCATATAATTTTTATGGTTGAGATGACTCTAATAAAAAGAGGTCAAGCCTACTCATATTGAGCTAAAGATTTAAAGTGATTGAAGGCATATCGGGATCTAAGAAGGGACTTGATAAACTATACTAAAGTGTATATGGAAGAGAAAAGGGTCAATTAGTGCCAACACAATCCTGAAGAAGAAGAAAAAAATGAAGGGCTTTGTATTACAAATTATCACAATATCAATTTACAGTATTGTTATACAGTTTGACACAGACATAGGGTAGACAAATGCCCACCAGAAACCCTGGAAACATGCCTATGTATATAAATTTGTTATATGACAGGTAGCATCACAAATCAGTGGCAAATTAGGGATGGTTTAACAAATGGTGCTTATGTAATTGATTGTTCATGTAAAAAGAAAAAGAAAAATATTGAACTCATGCTTTAATTCTAAATAGAATAAGACTTACACGTAAAAGTATAACTCTCTAAAAACTTAGAAGATAATACAGAAATATATCTGTATGACCTTAGAATACAAAATGACTTCCAAAATATGACACATAAACCACTAACAATAAAAGAAAAGGTAATAACCCTGGCTGGTTATTTGGTTGGTTGGGTTGGTTGAAGCATTGCTTCCAAGTACAGAGCTTGCCGGTTCAGTCTTGGTCGGGGCACATATGGGAGCAGACTCATGTTCCTGTCTCCCTTTCCCTTCCTCTCTCTCTCTCAAATCAATCAATTAAAAAATTTTAAAGGAAAAGATAATAAATACAACACTAAAATTTTTAAAATTCCATTCATCAAACATCATTAAAAGAGTAAAACTGCAAGCCACAAACCGGGAGAAAGTATCTGCAACAGACTTAGCCAATAAGGGTTTGTTCCAATAAATCAAGTCAACAGAAAGAACAATCTATATAGCAATATGAAAAGAGCAAATCACAGAGGACTATGTACAGTGTACAAGTATTTTTGATAAAACTTTAAAACTAGCAAAAAAAAAAAGAAAACACCAAGTTTTATTTAGTGATATGTACACTTGAAATACAACTAGTTTTTTTTAAAAAAAGGAAAATCAATAAAAATGCAAATCAATGCAGTAGTTACTTCTAAGAAGAGGAGATAGAGGCAGATAAAACAGAAACCCATAGATAAATAAATTAAATGGTATTGATAAATTTTAAGTTCATTACTTAGATTATGCTCCCTGGTGCTTATAAGACTTTAAAGAAGTCTTTAAAGGTTTTCTGTATGTTTTATACCTAAAATATATATCATTTATATTCTTTTTAAGGTCAACTTCATTTTTTAATTATAATGACACAGAACATGCATAAATTATAAGTGTATATATAGGTCAGTAAGTGATCACAAAATGATCACATCCATGTAACCCACCACCCATGATAAGAAATGAAACATTACCACACACCAAATGCCCCCCTTCTAACCACTTTACCTTCCTCCTTTTATAACCTGTCCAAATATATTTTTGTATTTATGTAATTGTCCATATAAAATATCATAAAAAGTTTTAAGCAAGAAGAGCATGTTTCTGCTGAAGTCAAATATTTTTAGGAAAGTTTTCAACCTCAACCAGTTAAGAAATTTTATATAGTAAGAGAGGAAAGGGATATCCATCCTGCCTGCAAATTAAACTATTACATCCATATAGTTTAAAGGGGTAATATGAGATAATTGTTGTGTTGCCTGAATATTTCCTGGGAAACTCTTATTATAGTTTGGTCTCAAGAAAATCTTCAGTTTAAACCTTTTTCTGCTTGAGAGCTTATTAATGTTTGAAAACAACTATATATATATTATGTCCCAAATTTTTCTCTTTTCTAAGCTATCTATTCTCTAATTTCTTTAGTCATTCTTTATGCAAGTTTCATTTTATAGAACTTTGCCATCTGGGTGTTTTCCACTGGGCATATGGCAATTTGAAAAATGCCTGTCTTAAAACATAGTGCCGGGAACTGAATCCAAAACATCATCTGTGCTCTGACCAGTGCAGAATCTACTGGGACTATTATCTTCTTGGTGCTATATTACTGTTAAAATATTGTAGCATAAAATTATATTAACTATATATTTTTATATTAGCCCTATAATTGCACTGGGTGCCATAAATCACCAAATCTACTTTTACATAAATATTATTATTATTTTAACCTCTGTTATTCTATTCCTATTTAACTAATTCAATTATTTTATTATATCTATGTTTAGCCTTGTCTCATGACACAAGACTTCATCTTTGATTGTATATCTTCCAGTGTTTTGATTCAAGAGATTGATTGACATTGAATCATACATACAATGAAAAAGAAATAATCACCTGTATTATTTTAGTTTCATAAATTCCTCTAAGACACAAAAATTAGAGTTACTGCCCTGGCCGGTTGGCTCAGCGGTAGAGCATCGGCCTAGCGTGCGGAGGACCCAGGTTCGATTCCCGGCCAGGGCACATAGGAGAAGCGCCCATTTGCTTCTCCACCCCTCCGCCGCGCCTTCCTCTCTGTCTCTCTCTTCCCCTCCCGCAGCCAAGGCTCCATTGGAGCAAAGATGGCCCGGGCGCTGGGGATGGCTCTGTGGCCTCTGCCCCAGGCGCTAGAGTGGCTCTGGTCGCAACATGGCGACACCCAGGAGGGTCGCAACATGGCGACGCCCAGGATGGGCAGAGCATCGCCCCCTGGTGGGCAGAGCGTCGCCCCCTGGTGGGCGTGCCGGGTGGATCCCGGTCGGGCGCATGCGGGAGTCTGACTGTCTCTCCCTGTTTCCAGCTTCAGAAAAATGAAAAAAAAAAAAAAAAAAAAAATTAGAGTTACTAAAAATCGGCAACATAGGCAATTTTTCCAAATTAGTTTTATTTAGTGACAGATCCTACACTTGAGCCATCATATTTTGGATCCAGGGTTCTTTTTACTGAACTACACCCACAGTCTTCCTAACACTAGACTGTTCATAATGAATAAAATTATCCTTAAAAACTCATTAACTATAATATAAAGACCTAGAATGATAAAGTGTATCCTGATAAAAAATCCCCAAATCACTTGACTTTCATAACTAACTGCTAATAATATTCAGGATTCCAAGAATCATGCAAACCAAATTATAATACATATTTTGATAGCATAAGTCACAACACACATGTCAAGGAAAATAATTAGATCATCTCAGCTTCTGTTTAGGAAATTGTTAAGGTTTCACAACCCTCTTAATCTGTAATGCAGCTCACATGCTAATGTTTGTATCCATTGCAAGAAATAAATTAGGCTGAGGATGGGATATCTAGTCTGAATTTGCTGGAAGGAGGCCTGAAAAACTTTGCATCAGAGTCTTCAGAGGCAGTTTTACCAGGAAAAGTGGGACAAAAGTAGTACTCTAGAGCATTGCTTAGAGGGCAAGTCTGTGCACATGAAATGTAACAAATTAGATGTTTTTAAATTTTCAGTTTGGTGCTTTTACAATAAATTAGATGTACCTGAATGATTGCAACATTTTTCAATTGTGAGTTTATCAACCACTAGGAAACTAAGGGTGATAGGTGTTTCTTCAAATTAAAAAAAGAATAGTTTATCTTTTTTTAAATTAATTTTTAGAGAGGAGAGAGAAAGAGAGAGAGAGAGAATGGGGAGGTAGGAGCAGGAAGCATCAACTCCCATATATGCCTTGACCAGGCAAGCCCAGGGTTTTGAACCGGCGACCTCAGCATTTCAGGTCGACGCTTTATCCACTGCGCCACCACAGGTCAGGCAAGAATAGTTTATCTTGAAAACCAAATACGTAGTACTAATTGAAAAGAAGCATCATGTGCAAGAAATAAAAACTAGTGTGTGCCCTTGGTCAAGACATTTCACTATTCTGCACCACTATTTAGTATCTGTAAACTAAAAATGTAGAAAAATTCAGAACTATTTTCAAAGCAAAACTGCAAAGAAGTTCATGATATATGCAAATAAAACTGATGCAAAGAAAGGATGGAAAGCCAATGAAATCATAAGGTCTGGAAGAAAAAGAAAACGCACTGGGATCATTCCATCTATCTCTAATGCATTGCACTATCCTCAATCATTGAAATTAGTACAGTATACATATCAGGCACTGAAAGCATTATATACCTGAATGGCATATGCAGTCATGGGTAGTATCAGATTTGTTTTCAGAAAGCAATTTCTGGAAGCGATATAACAAGGCAGTTTGGAAACTTCTATCTAAGAAAGAATAACCAGGACTTGAAACAAGAAGCAGCCTAGGATGAGCAACTGCCTAATTTTGCCAAGAGCACTAATTCATTGCAATTCTCTTCTAGCCAAGTTTTTTTTTCCTAGTTTCATCAGCAAGTCTGTAAGAAATATTTACAAGTACATAATATCTTTTTTAAAAAAAGAAAAACAACAACAACCTTAAAAAGGGTAAATAGAGATAACATATATTGTTTTAATTTAAACTTCTTCCAGTGAGCACAATGACTAAATATAACATCAGGCTTCAGACTCCATCAAACCTAGTGCCACCAAATAAATCTGACATTTTGCTCCTACACAAATGAATTACAGTCATCCCCCCCTATCTGCTAGGGATACATTCCAAGACTTCCAGTAAGTGTCTGAAACCAAGGATAGTGCCAAACCCTATATATACTGTTTTTTACCTATACATACATACTTGTGATAGAGCTTAATTTATAAATTAGACACAATAAGAGATGAACAACAATAACATAACAGAATAAACAATTATAACAATATACTCTAATAAAAGTGTGTAAATGTGGTCTCTTTCTCAAAATATCTTACTGTTCACACTTTTTCACTTAAAGGAAGCACTTTATGGGGTCTCCATGGCATCTCCAAATTGCCAGAATCACTGCTTTGGTGCTTTGGAGCCATGTGACTAAAGAGCAAGGAATGTATACCCCAGAGATACACTTGGAAAACAATGCATCACTTCCTGGGCAGAGCAGAGCAAAAGAGCGTGATATTTCATCACACGATTCAGAATGGCTCTCCATTTAAAACTTACAAATTGTTTATTTCTGGAATTTTCCATTTAATATTTTCAGACTGTAAGTCACTGAAACCATGGAAAACTAAAATAAATGAAATACAGTATGGGGAGGCTACTGTATTTAATTTTTTTTAATTCAAAAACTAGTAAGAAAGCAGAATCAGAAATATTTTGGTTGGCTCTCTGATAATCAAAATTATCAGTACATTTACTGATAATTCTCATTCTAATGGCTAGAAAGAGAAATAGAGAAAGAAAGTTTGAATATGCCAGTTCTATTTGCTTTGAGTTTTCTACTTGGTTTCAAACATAAATACCCTCCAGCATATTAACAACTTGAACCCTTCTTATTTGCGCTTTCATGATGCTTGGAGGACACAGTCAGAGCCAGGATTCAGCCAGGCTGAATCAGTGAGGTCTGAGCAATTGATATACACTGAGCTTTCAGAAAAAGCCAAGGCATCTATTTCCCCATTAATTGCCAGGGGCACTGGCACATTCTGCTTAACACCAGTAGGACCACCTGGACCTCTGAGCAGTCCCACTTAATTAAGACATTAAGCGCCTAACATACCAAAGAAAGCTTCCTAAATTCATCTATTTGGAAGTAAAATGAGGATTTTTTGAGACCTGTTGAAATTCGCTTTCAGTTCCCTTTTGTGTGCAGCAACCTGCACCATGTACAGTGTCAGCCCAGCCCCGCTTTGTTAGAGGGAGGGCCAATAACAACACAGCTGATTATAAAAGAAAGGGAAGAATCTCGGAATGATCATAGAATTCTTATAATGTGCATAGTGTTATTATGGCACTCTGCCCAGGGCTCATCAAAGATAAATGAGGTTTGAAGAGTAAATTTTATCTATGTTAAATTTAATAGACATTCCTTTTTCTTTCTTTCTTTCTTTCTTTCTTTCTTTCTTTCTTTCTTTCTTTATTTCTTCTTTCTTTCTTTCTTTTTTTAACTTGGCAAGGGAATGGGAAAGACATCAAAGCAATTTTCCTATAAATCTGTACAAAAATGAATTTCAGAGTCAACTTTTCTGCTTTTATTACTTATGGTGTTTTTATTTATTTTTTTGTTTTATTATTTTTTTGGAAGCTGAAAGGAACATATTCAGTGCCTTTCAAATTGCTTTAGAGAAATATAATAAATCTATATATATATGAAAAAGTTTATAGAGTTGGGTTTGTTTTATTTTATTTTTTTGCTAAATATACACAATGTTGAGTTCTTTCTCTCACATTAAGATTGTTTTTAAATTTTTTTCTTCTATTTTTAATACATATTTTATTAGATTTTCTAGATATTTAGTAATTTATAGTTCTGAAGTCCAATGACAGGAGAGACATTTAATATTTTAAGCTTTTGTTTTTCCTAAGCTGCTACTCCTAAAATTCTCATCCAAGCTTTAAAATACTATAACAATCACTTATTTTAGTTTCTAAGCCTAAAATTGTGATGGAAAATAGGAAGAGGGAGCATGTCCATTAACATCGCCACATCAGCCTCTGAATGTGTTCCTTGTGTGTGAAATTATATTTTTATGACACTTGTCTGGTTTTGTTTGAATCAGCTCGATTGAAAATCATCTGGAACCCAATTTTTATCTAGTAACTGCCTCTCAATGCACATTACTCTTGCAACTGTTAAAGATTTGTTGGTTCAGCTTTTCAGGCAAGGCTATTTGAATGCACAAGGGGGTTGCCAGAGTGTTCTTATGACTATGTCAAAGTTAAACAAATCCAAAGTTGCTGAGTTACATCAGTGATTAAATCTCCATTACAGAAACTGTATGTTAAGAGAAAGTTCAGAGTTCACAGCTCCCAAAAAGGAACTTAGTGCTAATACATAATTTTAAATACAGACTAATAAATCAAAATGTTCATGGATTGAAGGACAGTTCCTTGAGTTGAAGGTAGCCTCAGAAGCTAGATAAATTCTTTTGACCTGAGTTCTGGATAAGAGTCTTAATTGTTCACCTAACTTTCTTAATGCTGGATTCATCATTTTATAAATGGTCTGCCATTAAAAAAATAAATACCATTACCAGGCACATGTGATTAATACCTAAAATCATCAATCCTCATTTATCTGTTAGTCCCAAGAGAATGCTGTCTGTGCTGACTGGAAGAGCCATGGGTCAGAGACAGATGTTTCCCCAGGTTTTCTTCATTTACCTCAATGGCAATTGCCTTACAGGGAAGTAATAGGCATGGGCAGGAACATAGTAAAACTCCAGTGCTTTATATGAGACACCAAATCATTAGCTCAGCAAGGAAAACTTTAAATAGATGTTAAAGAAAGTCAACCTTTCTTAAGTGTTCCGAACAAAGTTGGCAGCCATTTAGCAGTGCTAATGGAATGGAAACTATCCAGTGGTGGGATTCAAATAATTTAACAACCGGTTCTCTGCCTTAGTGACTGTTTTAAGTATAAAATAATAATATACCAAAAGGTAGTTTATTATTTCATGCATTTAATTCTGATATAAAAAAACAATAAAAGACATATACAAAACTAGATTATGTTATTAGAGTTTTAAAATATTAATAAAAAAGTATTAAATAATACCTGACAAAAAACAATGAAACTGTTATTTAAGATATTTCCATACTACGTCTTGACTAGTGTCCTCACTTGCAACTTTTTTCACCTATGGGCAGAATGAACATTACTACAGGCACTTAGAATACACTGTTGCACAAATGAATGTTAAAAAAGAGTAAGGAATGTAAATTTGTGATTTCCACATTGTGTGGCTGCCCAGGCACTCACCTTAGAGAGAACTCTGATTACAAGTGCCATGTTAACAACCGGTTCTCTGAACTCAACAAAAAATTAGTTTTCAGTTCTGCCGAACCTGTGCGAACTGGCTGAATCCCACAACTAAAACTATCCCAAATTTAGGAGAAGGTGGTCACAAGATCCTTCCAGTGCTTCTTAACCCTACCTAAACATTACAACTGCCCAGAGTTCCTGTGACTTAATGGATTAGGGTAGGAGAGGGGTATGTTTTCAAAGCTCTTCAGGTAACCCCATATGCAAAAATGGAGAACCATATGATGGGAAATCTATCAAACAGATTGGAAACAGTGCAGAAATTTTTCAAGATACAGTTAGAACATTTGTATGCAGGCTCCCACCGTCTTCCACACACAGAATAGCATCCTTTTCAAAGAAAGAAGTTTTCCAGCGTGCATGGGAAAAAATTATTGCACTAATAAATTGAGACCTGGTAAGTAGGAGAATTTCTAATTTTCATATCATTGCTACATGTAGCAGTGTTACAAAATTTAACATACTAAATTATATATGCACAGAAAATATATTACCTTGATTGTGTCAGTAGCATCCTTCAAGATAACATCCTCTGGGTAGCAAGAAAGATATACATATTTTACTGAAGTGTAAGCTTAGTCTGAGTCAATAATCAAAGTAGTCCTGTCAGGTAGTATTGTCTTTCTTAAACAACAACAAAAAGGCTCAATTTCACAGATATCCTCATCCCCTGCTTTTCTCAAGGCATACTCATTGAGCATGAAATAGTGTGTGGCCAGTGAGTGTTAATGACATGAAACAAGGGTGGAGGGGAATTCTGGTGACATACAGGTCCCCAAGAGTGCATGGATAGCATCATCTGATCTCTGGCAGGATGGCCAACTATCTACAGTTCACTGGATACCATATTTGCTTTGGTTCTCACTTCTGGCTAATGATGCTTTGATGTGGCTTTCATCAACCCCCTTCTGCTGACTTGGCTTTTTCCCGTCCTTGCTTTCTTCAGGCTCTTGGGTACCTGCCACATGGGCCATCCAACCTTAAGCCTCCATAATCCACCTCTGTCCTCTGCTGTAGGATAAACTAACCCGCCACACTTTTTGGAAGGCAGCAATCCTTCTATTCCTTCATTTTATTCCTGAAAAATATGATAATTTTACATTTAAAAGCTACCTTATGTTGGAATAAAATAGAATAGCATTCAAAAAATGTAGTACTTGGTGGGCTCTAATTTTATTTCTTTGCTGCAAGCTTACCTCACTTATCAGTCACTTTTTCCTGTCTTTTTTTTTCCTTTTTAACTTCTATTCTCTTTTTTCCCTAGAAAAAGAGAAATATAAAGGCTAACTAAAGTTCATCCTATTTGGTAGGGAAAGAGGTGAAAATGAATTGCATCGATTTTTGCTTTTGTTTATTCTATGCTTTTTCACTTCTCAGTTTGAGAGCCAAAGCACCATGTTAGCACAAGCCTCAAAATGGTTTGCCTTCTTGAGACTCCAGTCTGTTAGGTAAGGAGCAAAGGCAACTCAAAGGAAAGTTAGAAATGCAGAAGCTACCATGCAGATGACCCATCTGGACACTATCTGTTTAGACAGAGTGGGACTTTCAGAGTTATTTTATAAAAATACTATTTTGGGGGGAAGCAGAATTTATAAAATTAGACACTAAAATCAAATGACTATTAGAATTTTTAAGGCTATAAAAAGGTACTTAAAATGCTAAGAAAAACCTATATTACTATAGTTGCTTATCTGTATATTTTTAAATGACATTTTTTAAACTATAATATTCATTCAGTTTTTCAGAAACTATGACACTTTGGGAAAAATGTACTTAAAACTTCAGTAAAATAAATGTATAATATTCAATGTGTGTCTGCATGTGTGTGTTGTGTATAAAGAAATAAGAGATTAATCTTAACTGGAAAGATAGGCACTAGACTACAAGATCACTTAATGAGTCAACATCATGAGGCAAATGAAAACCCTTTACATATTTATTTATTTTAAATCACTCCAGGGTATAGATTTAAGCAGTAATAATTAATTAGACTAAACAAAATAGAACACCAATGACCAAGAACAGTTCAATTCAACTACAAATGAGTTTTTAAATATTTCTCACTTTTCATCTTAAAAATTAGTATATAATGTATCTATCCAACCAGCCAAGCAGCTAATGTCTTTTATGCTACAAGTTCTAGAGCCCATTATTTTGTGACTCTGACCTGTGCCTCAATTTCTGTCTATAATTTAGAAATAAAATTAAAAAAAAATTTCCAAGCTCTCTCACTGGACCACAGAATAGGACTTTTGATAAATTGCCTTTGGTTTTTTAACAAATATAAGTTATGTAATTATATATATCGTGTGGAGCAAAAGTCAGTTTACTGTTGTTCATAGAGAAAATACAACAATGATTAATAAATAAGAATACAAGAATAAACTCTGTTTCATGTACTCATAATTGTAAACCTACTTTTGTCCCAATCTGTATTTATCTCTCTATATATAGATAGATAGATGATAGATAGATAGATAGATAGATAGATAGATAGATAGATAGACAGATGTTTTTAAATTTATTTCATGGCCTGAGTTTGTAAACATCTCAAAGTAGTTCCTAAATGCCAAGAGCTTACTTAATTATATGATAAAGCTCTAGTCTATTTGTAACTCCATGCTAAAAATATTTTTTTAATACACAACTGGCTACAAAAAATTTACAAAGCTACCAAATGTCTCTGTTGATTATTGATAATGACTCAAATGAAGAATAAATTGTGTTCATTGTGAGGCTCTGCCTTTTGATGTGTCCAGCTCCACTCTATCATTCACCAGAAATCAATTCTAAAGAAAAGGAGACAGGAATAAAACCAACGACACATGACCACAAGATGTACTGTTTCAAGATGATCCCACGGAGTTGTGCGAGCATACTATTGTTTGCCATGTTCATTGAAAAAGGCATAGGACAATGGTATCTATTTGCTACCAAAAAAAGAGATTTAAATTTAATGTGATAAGTGATTCAATCATCAAGTCACGGGAAAAAGTCAGGATCTGAGTGGGAGGCTGTTGCAGCTTTTCCATTGTTCAGTTCAACAGTCATTGAAAGAAGAGATTTGAATGGGTCAGATGTTTCCAGAGGGAGAGCGAATACAAGGCCCTGAGGTCCTTTCAACAACTATTTTCCACTATTTTTGTTATCTCATTAATTCTGCCAATTTCCTTATGAGGATGCTATGTAGTATTATTAAGTCTATTTTACTGGAGGAAAGACTCCAGGAAAGATGAAGTGAAATTCTGTGTTTAAAGTCAGATGAGTCATCAGCCAGGCCTGGAATGAGCCACCTATGCACTTTTCACACTAATTTTAGTGTCTGTGGTCTCTGATAAGAGAAGTTGAAGGATGATTGAGCTCTAAACCCAGTTTTCTCTAAGTTGATCTACTTTTTTTTCAAAAATACTAATGTATTAAAAATTAGTCACAAATGAGCAAACATCATGCATGGCTCCCTAAACCAATTAACATGTCAGGTCTAATTTACTGTTAGACAAATAATTTGAAATATTTGTAAGAGAGCAGCATGAGAATTTATTTTCTGCAATTAGGTGGCGATTTCATTAAATTTTTGATATTCCTTGAGGGACTTCAGAACTAAAAATGAACCACCATCTTTGATGCCTCTGAATTATGTAATGAGAGGGCCATGCAGGGAATCTACACAGGTTCCCAATCCTAGTATTAGAGGGAACCTTAAACACGCCATCAGCTTAGTAAGCAAATGAACCAAACAAGAGAGTTATCAGGTCATAAAGATCTAAAGAGGCAAAAGCTGCAAATTCTTTAAATTTAAGGTTTTAGAAGGTAACAAAATGTTTTCCTTGAGTGTTAAATAAGTCTTTTTTTCTACTACAATTAGAGCCTGTGAAATTTAATCCTATGAAATGAAATAATTAGCGCCTGTAATTAACATACAGTTCTTAAAAAGGATAGATAAATTACTCCCAGCATAAACAATCTCAAAATCTTTTCACTTCCTTCATCAAGGAAATTTGCCAATTCTCTTATCATTGGATGATGGAAAAACTGGAGGGCACATCAAAGTCTATGTCTATGTGACTATAGAGCATAGTCTTTCTGTTGTATGCCTATATGATTTCCTGGGTCTGAACAGCTGGTCATCCAAATCTCTGACTTAAAGAGAAATGAAAGGACCATCATATTGAAACACATTTTTATTATCACTCTCTTACAGTGATGAAATGTTTAGGTTATTTCTTTGGAGTAAGATATTAAGAGTAGGTTGTTAAAATGAAAATACTACGAAGCATGACAAAAGCTAAAAATTATTATTTATTATTTAGATAACTATCTAGTTTAAAGATAATTTAATCATATGATTTGGATATTTTTCCTACAAGATTTAGTAACTCTAGTCATATTTTGGGCTCTGAAATTCTGGCATACTGAACAAGTGTATTTTGAGGGATTTGGGAGAAGTTTCAGCACACTCACATGGAAATTTGCAGGAGGCTTAAGTCGAGTGTCAATGTATGTATTATAACTGTACCCAAAGGGAGAATGAAGACCAATAAAAGAAAAAGGAAAGATTTTGAAAATAATTTTACTTACTTTCTACTTCTGCCTAGAGTTGGCCATAGGTATTAAATATCCTTACATTAAAAAGTGAGTAACATTGCTCATGTTGAAAAGGGAACTCATTGTTCTCTGTGGTTTTCTTCATTTTGGTTCCAATGTTTTTAGAATTGTACAGATAAAGAAAAGGAACCAAATTCTATATCCCTTCATATCTTATCTTCTCTCTCCTTATCTTTTTTCTTAATCCCAATGGTTTTCCGTTGTGTCTCACTTCCAAGTCCACAATACCCCTTGTCAAACACATGTATTTTTTGACTTTATCTTCTCACACACGTGTTAGTTTAAGAAATATTTACATTTATTGTCAGAAAAATAGGGCACCACTATAAATATTTACCTATTTCAAAACCCAAAACCTAAGTCACCAAACTGAAAAAAAGGAAACACACATTTGAAAATCCCCAGCACAGTGTAAATTAGCATCACTCTGCTCTTAGTTTAAACTTTACCTCTTATCTCCCTATTTTTTCCTCTCCTTTTGACAGCTCTAAATAGTTATAGAGAATATGGTTTTCTAAAACTATTTGGGTGGTAAAACCAGCAGTTTCAAAGGTAGAGCAAGGAACATTTCAAGGCAAACATAGTGAACTCCTTGGCTCCTCTTCTTTCAGCCGTCTAAGACAATTAGACTCAGAAATCAAAGCCCCAGCTACATGCTTGACCCAATGTCCTGTTGCTGTGTACTAAGCAAGGCCATTCATTAACTGGCCTTCTGTGCTAGTTGGCTATGAATGGGGAGGGTTGTCAGGCTGACACTTCTCAGTTCCTTCTTCCTTGATGAAAATTGACCTTGGACATTTCATTAACTCCACCAAATAATAACACATAAAACAGTGATCAGATATACTTAGAAATGAAAGCTAAATACAATGCATTCTAAATGAAGGTGTACTATCTATGTCAATGTTACCCTGAATTTACTGAGCTCACAGTGAGTGCTTATGATGCTTTCTCCATTGGCTTTTTTGCATTATTCACTCTTTATCAGACATCAAGCCAGTGCTGGTCATGAGCATCACTGCCCAGAGAATATTGGACCATGAGTGGCAGCTATGTAAAGAACTGACATTGTTACAGATGGAAAATATTTAATAACTCAATTAATGGTCAATAAAGGAAAGTATAGGTAGAACAAATAAATCACACTGCTTTGAAGAATGAAAATGGTCATTTTTCATTAGTTTCCTTTCTCATTAGGGCTCATCATAAATTCCATCTGGAGAAAACAAAGAAAGCCCAATGATTATCACCAATGTAGTGAATGCTTAATAATGGGGAAAAATTATCAAAGGCAGCTGGCCACCATTGCTTCCCTGTATCTCTCTACATATCCAGTAATGACAAGTTAAGTTCATGGAAACTGTCCTCTCATTGGTTCTGTCCAAAAAGTTTGGAGTCATTTTTATTTTATTTTATTTTATTTTATTTTATTTTATTTTATTTATTTTATTGAGAGAGAGTGAAAGACAGGAAGGGAGAGAGAGGGTGAGAAGCATCACCTCGTCATTGCTTTCACTTTTAGATATGCATTGATTGCTTCTCATAGATGCCTTGACCAGGGCAGAGCCAGTGTCCCACTATTCAAGCCAGCAACCTTGCACTTTGCAAGCCAGTGATCTCGGGAATCGAGATGGTGAGGGGTTTTCTCTGGGGGGGGGGAATCATATGAATTCTTTCCCTACTCAAGACAGTGACCCTGCACTGACTTATTTGTACTCAGAGCCCCACAACCTCAGGGCTCCAAACCAGCAGCCCCGGTGTTCTGGCTCATCACTTTATCCACTGCTCCACCACCGGTCAGGCTAGAATCTTTTTTTTTTAACATTCTTTTTCTCAGGCCAAATTCAATTCATCCAGAAATTCTCTTGCCTCCAGCTTTAAAAATATATTCACAATAAGAATGTATCCTGGGCCCTGGCCGGTTGGCTCAGCGGTAGAGTGTCGGCCTAGCGTGCGGAGGACCCGGGTTCGATTCCCGGCCAGGACACACAGGAGAAGCGCCCATTTGCTTCTCCACCCCTCCGCCGCGCTTTCCTCTCTGTCTCTCTCTTCCCCTCCCGCAGCCAAGGCTCCATTGGAGCAAAGATGGCCCGGGCGCTGGGGATGGCTCTGTGGCCTCTGCCTCAGGCGCTAGAGTGGCTCTGGTCGCAACATGGCGATGCCCAGGATGGGCAGAGCATCGCCCCCTGGTGGGCAGAGCGTCGCCCCTGGTGGGCGTGCCGGGTGGATCCCGGTCGGGCGCATGCGGGAGTCTGTCTGACTGTCTCTCCCTGTTTCCAGCTTCAGAAAAATGAAAAAAAAAAAAAAAAAAAAAAAGAATGTATCCTGAATTTATATATGTACTTTAGCCACATGTATGGATATAATATGGATATATTCTAATGCTGGGACTTCCTATTCAATATAATTGATTACTTTTGTAAAAACATTATTCTAAGAAGTCCCTAGAACTTACCAGATGTCTCAAGAGGTCCATGACACAAAACATTTTCAGATCTTCTAATTTATAAGACCTGGAGCCAGCTTCTTTCTGGGAACCGACAGAAAACTAGTGTCCAGACAATAACATTTATTACCTAAATTGTGAAGGAAGGCCTTCTGTTTTGTTAGGATACAAGTCTTGCATTGCAACTTGACTAATTTTATTATTTATTTCACCACTTTTTCAAGATCTTCTTTTTTTGCTGCACAATCTTAAAATATTCTTAAATTTATTTATTGCTCTAGGAAGTTTCCTGAGATATTATTAATTTCTAATATAGTTATGCCCTTAATCTCAGTACATGCCTAAAATTCTTGAACAAACTTTTAATCCAGTGCAGCTATGTAAGTAAAAAGAAAGTAAAATATAATCCTAAACCAAGAACACAATCCTTTGATTCCTTATGTTCATAACTCTAAGTTAAAAATAAAAGTAAAGTAATTTTAAGTATTTTAAGTATCTTTTGCATGGTGCCTGTCAGGCCAAGGGCTGCTGCCATCGTGGCCATTCACAGGCAGGTTCTCATTGAATTCAGGCAGATGGTAAAGAAACAGTGGAGCCAAGAAATGGTGGGCCATCCTTTTATTAAAGTCTTGCACCGGCTGATGAGAAACTCACAGGGAAAAACACTTCCCTCTTCATTCAGAGGTCACAAAGCCCTGACACATTATCTGGTTCCACAACCAGGAGAATCTTCTCTGGTTTCTCCTATGATCAAAGGCCCCACCAGTCTTAGTGGAGCTCCTAAAGCCCCTCAGCTCTGGCTCCGGATCTGCACACCTTTTCTTTCCCTGCCAACTTGGGTTCTTCCTCAGCACTCTGCATTCTCTCCTCTCACTCTGCAAACATGGCTTCTTTCTCCTTCTCCTTCAACTCTCTCCTTTCAAAACTTTCTGGGGCTAAAACCTCCCACTAACATTAGCAAAAAAAAAAAAATAGCTCTTCCCAAGCAGGAAAGTAATTTGAAATTTTACAGACCACATATACCTGGTGCTGCCCAGCCTCCAATGCAAACTATAAATGAGAAAATGTAAAAATCATATTTTACAAACTTATTTGATCAACAGTGCCAGATTTACTTTCTTGCTTTTTTTTTTCTTTTTGGAGGAAACCTCCTACAAAGGGTGTCTGAACATTACCTGTAGGTACAAAGGAAGCCATTAGCATTTCTTCACTGAATTAAGTTCCCATGCCTCTGCAGTATACAAAGAAGCCTGAAATTTCCTTCAAAAATGTTCACAAGAATAGGGTCTATTTTGTGTGTGGTTTTCATCCGTTAACCTTTCTTGGTCCTCCTTTGTTTTGGGGTGTGTGTATGTGTGTTTAATTTTTTTACTTGTTTTTTTCACAGAAGCTTACTTCCCTAATCTCTACCCTTCTTTTCAAAGTTTTGTTGTATGTTTTTGTACCTTGCTTCTTTGTAATTGCTCACATGGACTATCAGGTCAAGCTTCTCAGTTTTTCTGTTTTGAACATGTAGTTAGCACATTTATTTTTTCCTATATTTCTGAAGCATCATTCAATAAGATGTGTGTTTATGTGTATGCATTTGTATGTATGAGCTATAAGTGATTAAAATCCCTGTATAACCTAAGAATTATAGAAAGATTGGAAACTACATCTTAGCAAATCATTTCTCATAATTGCTTGGAACCCTATAGTGTGTAAATAGAAAGACTGGTGCTTTTTAATTTTGTATCACATGGCTTAATCATCTAAAAAGTTTCAGTACCACTTAATAGCTTGATATTAAGTAGCTCCAATTTAGCCACATATAGATGTGACATTTATTAAATGGAACAAATTAAATGAACATTTTAAGTAGAGGCTACAGCCACATCTATGATGAAAATGGACAAAATTTTTTATTCTAACCTTTTGTGTTGAGTTAATGTCGAACTCTGTAAAAAGCTCTCATTTGAAAAAGAAAAAAGATTTTTTTTGTCCTTTCCTCAGCTAAGGATGATGACATTTTGAAAAATTTCATAAAAATTAGTTCAGCAAGTATTATAACTATGGAAAAGCAAAAGCTGTCTTTTGATAAGTAAAGTCAGGAGCCAGTAAAATGGCAACTGATTCAAGTGTTTGAAAATGTAAGATTTAGTAGTCTTTGCTGAGAATGTGGTACTTTAGCTGCCAAGAACAGGACTCAGGTGACAGTGGCCACTCTGTAGACAAGAACTGCAGTCCAGAAATCAGAGAAGTATATATGCACTCCTCATTCCACAAAGGAGAGACTTATTCAAAAATCACATTCCTGATTCCTGGATACAGTTTCAAATAAGCCCCCTGCTGAGATCAGTAAAAAAAGACTACAAGTGAGAAGAAAACAAATCAAGACTTTAAAGCAGCCTAAATCTGAACGTGGATTACAAATAACAGCTGATGCCAACCCAAGAAGACCTAGAAATAACAACTGAAAATTGGAGGCAGACAGCACCAAACCTAGACTTAACCAGCCCTACAAACAACACACCCAAACATACAGACATAATGAGAAGACAGAGAAGTGTAATCCAAATGAAACCACAAGAGAAATCTCCAGAAAAGGAACTGAGTGATATGGAAATAACCAAACTGCCAGATGCAGAGTTTAGAATAATGATTGTTAGGATGCTTGGGGATCTTAGAACAATAATGGATGGTCATCATGAACACCTAAATAAAGAGATAGCAAGTATAAAAAAGGACATTGAAATATTAAAAAAGAATCAGTTGGAGGTGATAAATACAATATCAGAAATGAAGACCACAATGGAAGGAATTAAAAGCAGGATGGATGAAACTGAGGATCAAATCAGCAAGTTGGAGGACAAGATGAACAAAAGCATGAAAGCTGAGCAGAAAAAAGAAAAGAGACTCAAATAGTCTGAGAAAACTCTGAGAGAGCTCTGTGACAACATGAAGAGAAATAACATCTGCATCATAGAGGTTCCTGGAGAAGAAAAGAAAGAACAAGGGATAAAAACTTTATTCAATCATATCATAGCTGAAAACTTCCCTAAATTGATGCAAGGAAGGGTCCCACAAGTTCAAGAAGCACAGAAAACTCCCTTAAAGAGAAACCCCAAAAGACCTATACCAAAATACATCATAATTAAAATACCAAAGCTAAGCAATAAAGAGAAAATATTTAAAGCTGCTAGAGAAAAGAAGGCTATCACCTACAAAGGAGCCCCCATAAGGATGACATCCGAATTCTCAACAGAAACACTTGAGGCCAGAAGGGAATGGCAAGAAATATTCAAGGTAATGCAAAACAAGAGCCTACAACCAAGACTACTTTATCCAGCAAGGCTATCATTTAAAATTGAAGGAGAAATAAAAAGCTGCCCAGACCAAAAAAAAAAAAAAAAATTCATTACAACCAAACCAATGCCGCAGGAAATGTTAAGGGGCCTATTGTAAACAAATCAAAGTGGGAAAAGAATATACCAAAAGAGGAATACAGCTTTAAAGAATAAAATGGCAATAAATAACTACATATCAATAATAATCTTAAATGTAAATGGATTAAATGATCTAATCAAAAGACATAGGGTAGTTGCTTGGATAAGAAAACAGGACCTGTACATATGCTGTCTACAACAGACATACCTTAAAACAAAAATGCACATAGACTGAAGGTAAAAGGATGGAAAAAAATATTTCATGCAAATAGAAATGAAAAAAAATCAGATAGCAATACTTCTATCAGACAAAATGGACTTTAAAACAAAGGCTATAGTAAGAGATAAGGAAGGTCACTACATAATGATAAAGGGAGCAATCCAACAGGAAGATATAACCATTATAAATATCCATGCACCTAATATAGGAGCATCTAAATATATAAAGCAGACTTTGATATATTTTGATATATCCTTTGATATCCTTTGATGGATATACAGGGTGTGATCAACAGTAATACTATAATAGTAGGTGATTTCAATACCCCACTAACATCACTAGATAGATCCTCAAGAAAAAAAATTAACAAAGAAACAGCAGACTTAAAGGACACACTAGATCAATTTGATTTAATGGATATCTTCAGAACCTTTCACCCTAAGTAGCAGCATATACATTCTTTTCAATAGATCAATGGAACAGAACAGAGAACCCAGAAATAAACCCACATCTTTATGGACAACTGATATTTGATAAAGGAGGTAAGAGCATACAGTGGAGTAAAGACAGTCTCTTTAACAAATGGTGTTGGGAAAACTGGACAGCTACCTTCCAAAAAATGAAACTAGACCACCAACTTACACCATGCATGAAAATAAACTCAAAATGGATAAAGGACTTAAATGTAAATCGTGAAACCATAAGTGTCCTAGAAGAAAACTTAAGCAGTAAGCTCACCAACATCTATCACAGCAATATCTTTGCTGAATTATCTCCACAGGCAAATGAAATAAAAGACAGGATAAACAAATGGGACTATATCAAACTAAAAAGCTTTTGCACAGTTAAAGACAATATGAACAGAATAAAAAGACAAACCATACAATGGGAGAACATATTTGACAATACATCTGATAAGGGATTGATAACCAAAATTTATAAAGAACTTGTAAAACTCAACACCAGGAAGACAAATCCAATCAAAAAATGGGCACAAGAAATGAATAGACACTTCTCCAAAGAGCACATATAGATGGCCAATAGACAAATGAAAAAATGTTCAACATTACTAATCATTAGAGAAATGCAAATTGAAACCACAATGAGATATCACCTCACACCAGCCAGAATGGCGCTCATCAACAAAACAACACAGAATAAGTGCTGGCGAGGATGTGGAGAAAAGGGAACCCTCCTGCACTGCTGGTGGGAATGCAGACTGGTGCAGCCACTGTGGAAAAAAGTATGGAGATTCCTCAAAAAATAAGAAATGGAACTGCCCTTTGCCCAGCCATCCCACTTATAGGAATACATCCCAAGGACACCATATCACCGACTGAAAAAAAGAAATGCACCCCATGTTTATGGCAGCATTGTTCATAATAGCGAAGATCTAGAAACAGCTCAAGTGTTTGTCAATGGACAAATGGATTACAAAGCTGTGGTACTTATATACAACGGAATACTATGGAGCTATGAAAAAGAAGGAAATATTACTTTTTGCAACAATATGGAAGGACCTGGAAACTATTATGTTGAGTAAAATAATCCAGGCAGAGAAAGAAAAATATCATAAGACCTCACTCATTTGAGAAATCCAAGGAATAATGAGAACTGAGGAACATAATTAAGACAGAGGAGGGATCAAAGGGACCAGGGGAAAAGAGAACAGAGGGAAAGGGGATGATAGGATGGTATGAACTGGAAGGGAAGGGGGGGACGCTGTAGGGAAGGGGGCAAGGGAGATGTTGAGGGGAATAGGGGAGAGGAAGGAAGCATTCGGGGTGACCCTAGTACAGGGGTCCCCAAACTACGGCCCGTGGGCCACATGCGGCCCCCTGAGGCCATTTATCCGGCCCCCGCTGCACTTCTGGAAGGGGCACCTCTTTCATTGATGGTCAGTGAGAGGAGCATAGTTCCCATTGAAATACTGGTCAGTTTGTTGATTTAAATTTACTTGTTCTTTATTTTAAATATTGTATTTGTTCCCGTTTTGTTTTTTTACTTTAAAATAAGATATGTGCAGTGTGCATAGGGATTTGTTCATAGTTGGTTTTTTTTATAGTCCGGCCCTCCAATGGTCTGAGGGACAGTGAACTGGCCCCCTGCGTAAAAAGTTTGGGGACCCCTGCCCTAGTATATATGTAAACACAATTAATTAAATTTTAAAAAGTTTAAAAAAAGAATGATCTATTCAGAAACTACATGAACACATGTTAATCCTTTTTAAATCTATTTGAAAAATATATGAGCCCTTTAAAATGTAACCTATTGTATTAGTCCACCACTTCTTCTTTGCCCAGAAACATGAGATTATCTTTTGATCCATAATAATTGCAATGTGTTTCATAAAGCAGGTGATGCCCTGTCTCTGACATAAATGGTGAGTGAGTTCAAGTAAAGAGAAGGTGCCACATGGACCTCAGAATAACAAGGGGAAAGAACGTCAGTCTATCTCCACTTATAGGAAAAGGTTGCTCTATATGCAAATTTCTCCTCAAGCAAAAAAACAAACAAACAAACAAACAAAAAATGCATTTTATAGGGTGCCTCCACTTCCTCCTTAAGATAGAGTACCTTCAGGGCCCATCCATAATGCAACTCTGCTGTCATCAAGGGTGTTTGCTCTTGGATCTGGTGTTGGGGTGGCCACACACACACATACACCACATAGAGCCACCACATGCTGGTTACCAACTAGACGCAACTTGTTAACTTGTTCGTTAACTATTTGTTGTTGTTGTTGTTGTTGTTGTTTTTCTAAGACCGTTAGCGTCATTGGTTCTTGTGTAATTCAAGATCAGCCTTTGCTTGCTGGACCACAAATCCATTTGTTAATTCCAAGTTGAACAGCTCTCCTCAGACCCCAAACTCAACTCTGGGCTTCTATTTCTCTATCCTTAATTACCTGGGTTCCTCACACCCAAACCAATCTTTAGTAAATTTTCCTCCTGTAATTTTTTTAATAATACCTTAAATAGCAGTGACCTCATGTAAATATTGCAGAATAATTTAGTTTCTCTTAGGACAATTCTTCACTCTTCTTATTTCTACTTTTAAAAAAATTCATGTTAAAGTCATTTGGTTCTGAAAAGGATATTAACCTCTTTCTTCCAGAGCCAGTCGCATTTTCACTTTAAAATAAAAATAAATAAATACATAAATAAATAAATAGCCCAATATAGATTTCTCAGCTTCATTGTCTTTAAAACTCAATTAAATTACTATTATTTTTCTCATATCTAAAGAGTGTTACACAAAATCCACCCGACTTAGGGCCAGGCTGTTCAGCAAGCTGTCCTTAGAAGTTGAAAATGCACTTATGGTTTTGGAAACTAGTCAAATACTGGTAAAGTGCAATGCACTTTAAAAAGTCTCATTAAAACCTATCTATAATAAGAATTTCAGCACATAATTTATTGTCCTTGTGAATTCTAATAGTAATACACTTGATTATTGTAAAACAAGGCCCACCTGCTCTTCATCTGTGAGTAGTTTGTGGAACTAAAGACAAAGGTGTCCCTTCCTACTTCAATTCTGCTTGCTTACCTTTGTAGGCCAAGGATTCTCTTTTTTTTTTTATTTCAAGATTCCTCAACATTCTTTAAAATTATGGAGGGTCCCAAAGAACTTTATTCATGTTTATCATGTTTTCATGTTTATCTATCAGCATGTATCATATTAGAAATGAAAACCCAGAAACTTAAACGTATTTATTAATAGTTTAAAATAATTATAATCCCATTATATGTTAATACAAATAATGTAATTTAATGAAAAAAATCACTGTATTTTCCATAAGAAAAAGTTAGCGAGAAGATGGGCATTGTTTCACATTTTTTTGCAAATTCCATAAGGTCTGGTTAATAAAAGACAGCTGGAATTTTGTATTTGCTTCTGCACTCACACTGTTGTGATACCACACACGTTGTTTCTGAAAAAGCCTACTGCACACTTGTGAGAGAATAAGAGTGAAAAAGACAAATAGCATTGCAAAGACATAGTTTTGAGCTTGAGAACCTTCTGAGAGGAACTTGAGGTTCTCCCAATGGTCCCTAGACCACACTTTGAAAATGGCTGCTATTTGTTCTATTTAAGAAATCAAGGATGAACAGAGTGAGCAAAAGTAGAAGAGATGGTAAATGCAGAACAATCTACTATAGCTAAGAGAGGGCAAGGTTGTGTTACAGATGGAGCAAATTTGCTGGCGATGAACTGGCAGAGTCATGCCGTGTTATGGGATCATAACATGGGATTGGTTATAAACAGCATTGGGCGACTTATTTGTAGAAGGGATGGGTGATGTGGAATGGCAGAGTGCTCTAGTGAACTTAAGTCTGTCCTTTCTTCTTGGCATTTCTGTAGGGAATGATTTTTACCTTTCCCTGGCAAAGGCTCTCCTATCTGAAAGAATCCCATTTTACCAGATCCTACTGTATATTCTCAAGGGCATGATTTTAGTTACTCTCAGCTCTAAGCCTCACTTCGTCCCTTTGTTCCAATCATATTGGGAAGAGACACCTGTCTTGCATAGTAAACACAAAAATCAAAACAATAACAAAAAGCAAGCAAACAAGTAAAACATCAGAACAAAAGGTCTTTTTATACCCTTGGTTGTACTAAAGAAAACTCTGGAGTATCATCAAGTTTTATTAATCTCCATCTGACAAATTTTAACTTGACATTATAATTTTCTATTGCCTTATTTCTCCAGTCACTGATTCACTGTTTGCCAGGGAAACAGAAAACACCTTAAATAAACCTATCTGCAATGGGAATCAGGTATTTTCCTGGGAAACTGTACTGCTTTCTCTGGCTCTTTGATCATTCTCTTTGTATGCTTTTGATTTGGGGGAGGGCAATGCCAACAGGAAAGGAAATACTTTCTAAGTTTGGAGATGACAGGAGGGCTCCAGCAATATTATGGACCCTGTTTTGGGTAAGTGGGTACAACTCTCTTTCTATAGCCACTCAAAAGTCATAGGAGATACAGCACATATCCTACAGAGTCCACTTGCAGGTATTGGTTTTTAAATGTAATTGGAAGTGAGTTTCTCTTTAAAGCAACGATTACAAGTTTTTTCCTATGGTCTTCATAGAGTGAAGAGAAGAAGTTACTTAACGTTTCTTTTCATTATTAACATTGTATGTGTGTGTATGTGTGTAAGAGAAAGAGAGACAGAGACTGAGAGAAGAAAGGATGATATTGTTTCCAGGATTAAGAAGCTATGTCAAAAAAAAAAAGAAAAGAAAAGAAAAGATCTACTCGACTAACTTGCTAAGGCCATAATATGGTTTGGACTAAGAGAAGCGAATCTTCTGTTGAACAGTCTAATGTAATAAAGTGCATTTGGAGGGCTTTGGTTTCTGTCCACTTTTCAACCAGTTCTAATTGGAAGTACTACTCACATAACCAGGGGCATTCAGAAACAAACAAAAAAAGCAATGGATTAACACCATTTTTAAAAGTCAAGAAGTCATTTGTCCTTCCAATGGACAGTTTCCCAGACATTAATTTCAACTAACAAACATATAATGTCTCTCACTTTCTTTCTCTCTCTCCCCTGACATTCTAGTCTTCCCTTTTCTTTCCATCCAGCTCCCTCCTTTCTGACCCCTCCTCTCTCCATTCCCTGCCAATCCTCCATCCCAGCCCCAGTCACCAGTGAGTGCTATAGTGAAAATAAGGAGTATAATATAAATAACTCATTAGTCAGCTGTTCTCTGGATATTTTTGATGAGGGAAATGCAGTTTTAAAAACCTAAGCTGCTGTCAAATGCTCCACCACTTATAGTTACTTTAAATACTCTACCAATAATTGGAACTTCAAAAATAATTGATCATCTTTATAAAGTTATGTTATAGAATTTTCCATAGTACTTGCTACTTTAATATCATTGACTTACTTAGAGCAAACTTGTTGGAATCAAGGGAAATAAATAAATAAATAAAATCTAAGCTGGTGTCCAGTCAAATAAGAAAATGTTCAAATGTATGTCTAAAGCTTTCATTAAACTAGAGAGTTAGAGGTAAGAATTATAGTATAGATTACTGCAAAAAATCTTTTAGTCTTTTTTTCTAATCAATTAACTTATCTTATGTTGCCACACTTGATTTGCCAATTTATCTACCTAACCTAAAAAATGACCACCTTAGACAGAGATATGCAGTGTGGGCAAAAGTAGATTTACAGTAAGTTATACAAAACACAGAGTTTATTCTTATTATTTATTAATTATTGTATTATTTTCCATATGAATAACTGCAAGCCTACTTTTGGCCTGCCCTATATAATTGGGGGACAGCAGGCTTTTCTAATCTTTTCTGTTATTCGCTCTCATTCCCACTCATCACTACATTCTCTCCAAACATTGGAGCAGTTCCAACGAGTGTCTAATGAAAGTACGAACCAGAGGTAAGACATCAGCAGTTTCAAGTTAGCAAAATAAAGTTCAAAAATGGGAAGTCATACATAAAAGTGAGAACCTGTCTTCTAGAATTTGGTGTTTTCTCTTCACAATACTTGCATTGTGTGCAGAGGATTTGCAAAATAGAAACCAGAATATTTTGATTGATCACACAAAATATAAGAGATGACAGAGTTTGCCAGAGGAAAACTGAATATATGAAACATTCAAAATGGGTGGCAAAACCCCCAAATATTTATATATCCTTAATATTCTTAGCACGTCTAGATTTTGAATGAACATTTTATTTTCTTGTCAATGATTCAGAATTTTCACCACCCCTGTTGGCAATGAGGGAGAATCATGCCAAGTGGGAGAAAGCTTTAGTTTAAAGTTGAAGGCATGAAATAAGCACTAAGAAGACAATTGTACACCTGTTTTCAAGAGTTAAAAAGCATCTCAAATCTGCTTTGCGTTTGAAAATTTGGCCAAGGAGTATATTTCAAAGGCCCAATAGCTCATAACATTATTCCCAGGGCTCCGTGCTCTCTGCCTAATTGGGCTTCTACACATTTGCATAAGCATGATACTTCATGATTAATGCATAAGAGCCAGCATGGAGCTCAGTATCAATTCGTCTGCGGAGGCCTTTCCCCCCACTGCAAACAATCATTGTGCCTAAAATATAATCCATCATATTTGTAGGTCTGACTGCAATGTAGAATACCAGACTACTTAAATGCCATGAAAAATCCTTTGTGGAATTGTAAACCTATTCTGTGTTAAGAATTTTCATTTTAAGATGCCCACGGCACTGCTGCCTTGAAACCATTGTGGATGCTGGGAAAGGTTTATCTGCAAATGAGATGTCAAGGCCACATAATTTTTCCTATGTGGCCCAGGCACTGAATACAGAAGGAACGATATTAAAATAACCACCTTATGATTAGTTTGGATCACAAAATACAATAGCTCTCCTCTTGGCACCTTCAAACACTAAGCAAGAGCAAGATGACTTCTAGAATGGGGAACCAGACAGGTAAGGGAAGACATAGTCAACAACGTTAGAAGGTGTGCAACTTCAGGAATGAAATCAATTCTAGCTGAGATGGACTGCTGTATAGGTAAGGAGTACAACTCTCAGTGTGAGCCCTGGTGTTCCAAATAGTGTTGCCTCTATCTTCCCTGCTGGCTGGGCTGCTTAACGAGGCAGAAATCCATTCCCCATTGGGGGACCTGGGAATGTGGAGTTCAACAATATCTCAGTGTGCTGTGGGAATAAATACAGAAGACCTTTTGAGAGAATTCTTTCTAAAAGAATCTAAGGGAGAATATTTTATTCAAAAATAATAAATGATTATAAGAAACTAAACCATTTGGAATTCTATGAAATTAAGAGAAACAATCTGACACTTCCTTCCTTTTCCATCCAACCTCCCAGAGGTAAGTTCTTGAATGAGGTATAAATTTTTCCAATGTTTTTATTTTATAGGTATATGAGTATGTTTGTGTGTGTGTGTGTGTGTGTGTGTGTGTGTAAGTTGGGGGGGGCAAAATGCAAGAATAAAATAATAATAATAAGTATAATAATATATAAATATAATATAAAATAATAGATATAAATATAATAATAATAAATGCAAAAAATAATAATACAAACTTTCCGTGGCTTATTTTTCAGCTTTATGAGAATTCACAAACTTTCCCCACAAAATACCTTTATGCTCATCTTATTGTCTTTAATAATTTCATGGTATCATGTATGGATTACCAACACACAAAGATTCTCTACCATCAAGTTTGTTTTTAATCTTTATAGATAAATGATACCACATTTTAGATTGCTAGTAATGCAAGAGCCAAGACTGTCTTGGTCACTGCTATATTCCTGGTATTTAAATACAAAGAATGGCACATATAAATAAAACCTACAGGGAAATCCCTAGTCTTTTTTTATGGAATATATGAATTTAAAATTTGTCTATAAATTGCCTATTTACCTACAAAATATTATACCATTTTATACTTACAGAATGTGTATCAGTTACTGTATTCTCTTTTGCCAACAATTGGATTATACACTTGTTTAATATTGTCTAATCATGTGAGTAATGAGAAAGTGTTCTATTATTTTTTTAAAATCTTAGTAATTTTGAAAAATATAAGGAATGTTTTTAAGGTTATTAGTCATTTGCATATTTTTCCTTTTGACTTTGTTTATATCATTTGCCCATTTTTCTATTGGTTTATTACTCTTTTTCATATTGATTTTGATGTGCTTTTTGGTATATTAAGGATTAAATCCTTTTGCTTCACATATATTTTACAAATATTTTTTGCTCAGTGAAAAAATTTCTTTGATTCTATTTATCCATCTATTCTTCTATCTTGCCCAACAGGATTTTTAAATATTTTTGTTCAAAATATGTCAACTACTTTCCTTTAAAGTTTCTGGATCAATTTCTAGAAAAACATTCTCTAGGAAAAAATCAAAAGTAATTCAGTCATGTGGACTTTTAATATTTATAATTTTCACTTGTATTTACATTTTTTACTAATTTGGAATTTATTTTGATATGAGAGAGGGATCTTGATTGATTTACACTTGTGTCATGCAAGCAGATAATTATCCTATTACTGTACATTAAGAAGTACATGTTTTCAAAGATTAGAAATGTCAACAATACACCAAATTCTCATCGGTTCTTGAAGTTTTTTTGGACTTTCTCCTCTGTTTCATTGTCAGCAGGTCTATTTCTACATCAGTGCCATACTGTTTTAATTACCATAGCATTCATGCTACTTTTTATTTTTGGATACAATTAGACCACCCATATTGCTTTTAATTTTTTTCTCTCACTAGTTTCCCAGATTATATTTTAGAATTATTTTGTCAGATGCAAAAAGTGAAAAATAAAATACTTTGGCATTTTGATGGAAGTACAATTTACAAAGAATTAATATCTTTACAATCTTGACCTTTCTAACCAAAAATCTAGCTGAATTTTTATATCTTCAGGGGTTTTATATTCCCTTCATCTTTGTTATGAAGTTTTCTTCATGCAGGTTTATATATTTTCAAAAGCTTTTGGGGAGTATAATTTTTATCCTTTTTTGGCTTTTGTGATTAAGGTATTTTCTTTTATATCAGTTATTGTTTTTTTACACTAAAAAGCTAATTTAAAATATATTAATTTTGGCCTGACCTGTGGTGGCGCAGTAGATAAAGCATCAACCTAAAATGCTGAGGTCTCCAGTTCCAAACCCTAGGCTTGCCCCCTCAAGGCACATATGAGAGTTGATGCTTCCTGCTCTCTCTCTCTCTATCTCTATCTCTCTCTCTCTCTAAAATGAAAAAATAAAAAATATATATTAATTTTTCAGCCAGTCTCTTTATTAGATATTCATAGTGCTCCTAATAGCTTTTCAGCTGATTCTTTGAGGCTATTTAAGTACATTACCATAAGAAACAAATTTGTCTCCCTTTTTGGAAAGTTTACAGTGTTATTTTATTCCCTTGTCCTCCTTTGACATATTAATATAATAAATGATTTTAAGATGAGCCCCAGCTACCCATGATTTATTACTTATAAAACTATTCATTAAAATCTGTTTTATTTTAATATTTTATTTAACAT